>NW_025767662.1:130000-390280 GCF_003918875.1 Haliotis rubra | reverse complement strand
CCAATCGCCACATAAACAAATCTCATCACTATCAGTTGTTTGGTTATACGCAATGATAGGTTCAAATATGCCAGCTCATCTATATTCAATTTCGCAAATACTGATAATTGTATAGGATATTTGACATCATTTTAAAGCAACGTTTCCTTCTGTATCAACAGTTGTATCTAAAACTTTGAATTCAAAATTATTATTAAACAAAATCCTTTGTCCTTTGGGCGTTACTTCTTAGGCAACTTTATGCATCCCCATTGTTGTTTGATTAGCTGTTCCCTGGTCTGACGTAAAGTGAACATCCTGCAGACAGTAAATATTATAATTGTTTACAGACTATGGGAAATACTTTTTTCCTTTTTAACAGTATTTGGTTATGCTTACGACAGCCTTGGGGATTTTATCTCTGGCTTTTGGGTCATAGCATAACTATTTCGAAATTCACATCATGGAGTTTCGTAAATATATATGGAAATAAAAGCTGATTGGAATTATCTAAATCCACGTCAAGTTGAGCTATTCAAGATTTGTGCAGCTTGTATGAAGTAATACCAAAACATTTGTTTAGAGAAATACATGCTAGGGTCATTTTGAGGAATAAAAATACATACAAAACATGAAAATCACGAAGATTATCTGTGATTTCGACAACGAAAATGCACACTCAACTCTGTGTCATTAGAGTGTCTTTCTAAATACAGACACCCAAAAACCAAACAGAGTAGAGATATAATACATTTCTGTAATCCTCCTTGATAAGAAAAAAACCAACCTTCCCCACAGCGAATATCCCTCGGGTCAAAAGAAAGGAGTCATATTGACTAGTAATCTGTGACTATATATTTTGGAAAATATAGGGTACACTTCTATAATTTATAACTATATTTTGTACATACATCAGTGAAAAAACGATGAGTAGTTCATGCATGTATATTTCAGGTGCTACGCTGCTCAAGGAGATACCCGCGTAAAGTGGAATGAAAACATGATCAGAGGGGAAATATGAACGTAATAGCATATATTGAAATCGTTGGGATTATGGAAACACTCAAATCGTTTGGATTATAAAGGTCAATTTCTGCCACAACAGGGAAAATCTTTTCTAGGAGGGTAAGACGATATATCAGTATTCTTAATTTGATTGTTGTCATGGATTCAGTTTATATACTAGATGCTCGTAATGTTGAAACATGCATTTCATAGATTGTCAATATACTAAATTTTATAATATACCAGGAATAAGTACTTCATAGACGTAGTGAATCGTGCATTATCGTTAGCATACTGATATATGAATATACGCCTTCATACACGTAATTGAATCCATTGCATTGTCCTAGAATCTAACATACTAATATACTTCATAGACGTTGTGAGACAGGCATTGCCACAGTATATATATAACATAGACGTGGCGAGACGTGCATTGTCGTAGTAGGTTCATATATATCAAATATACTTCCCAGACGTGCATTGTCATGAGTATACTAATATATCAATTATATATATAATATATATACACAGCATCATAGACGTGGCGAGACGTGCATTTATCGTAGTAGGTTAATATATATCAAATAAACGTCCCAGACGTGCATTATCATGGTATACTAATATGTCAAATATATATATATATATAATATATATCATAGACGTGGCGAGACGTGCATTGTCGTAGTAGATTCATATATATCACATATACTTCCCAGACGTTTTCAGACGTGCATTGTCATAGTATACTAACACACCAAATATACATCATACACGTGGGTAATCGTGCATTGTCATACTATGCTTAATATACCACATATACTTCCTGGATGTTGAGACGTGCATAATATACACATGTACTTCACAGATGTAGAGACGTGCATAATATACCACATGTACATCACGGATGAGTGACGTACATTGTCATAGTATACTAATATA
The DNA here is from genome assembly GCF_003918875.1 of Haliotis rubra. Lineage (NCBI taxonomy): Eukaryota > Metazoa > Mollusca > Gastropoda > Lepetellida > Haliotidae > Haliotis > Haliotis rubra. The sequence continues at coordinate 388,354 of NW_025767662.1, read as the reverse complement.
CCAAATTTACCTCATAGACGTTGTGAATCGTGCATTGTCATAGTATTCCCCAGTGCATCAAATATTAAGAATACAGACACCCCAAAACCATACAGAATAGAGACATAATACATTGTCTCCCCAAGATAAGGGGAAAACAGTCTCCCCACGAATATCCCTCGGTCAAAAGAAAGCGTCATATTGACTAGTAATTTGCTAATTCTATGACTATATATTATTGGAAACAATAGGCACATTTCTATAATTTATATCGATTCTACATCAGTGAAAAACGATGAGCAGTTCGTGCATGTATATTTCAGCACGTCCTGTTTATGCGCTCAGGAGACTGCCTGCATGTAACGTGGACAAAACATGATCAGAGCAAATATGAATGTTGTAACCTGTATTCAAATAGCTTCGATTAGGAACACTCAAATCGTTTGGATCACAAAGGACAATTTCAGATGCGACAGGACAGTTTTCTTCCTTGGAGGTAAGACAGTATGTCAGCATTCTTAATGTGATTGTATGCATGAATTCGATTTTATACCAGATGCTGCAATGTGAAAACATTACATGCTATCTTTAGGTTCATATCTGTGATACTATAGTGTTTTTACTGTCCATCGTCGACAGGTTTAACTCTTCACAATGTTTTCATTTTTGTATTGTATAAATTTTTTCGTCACGATATGGCTGAGATATTGCCGATGTGACGTAAAATGTTACTCACTCAATGTGAAAACATGCATTTCTATAGATTGTCAACATACTTCACAGGCATTTTTGAAACGTTCATTGCCATAGTGTACTACTAACATATTGATAAAAGCATCATTGATGTAGATTCCAGGATACTTATGAGGCTAAATATGCATTATAAACTTGTTTAAATGAGTATTGTCTCTGACTATGACTGTAGGACATATGCAGACTTGCAAATGTTTTAATACATGTCAAATATGTATAACACAGTAGAAGACATCATTGTCAAAGCATATCATAGCATACTCTTAGGATCGGGGGTGAAGTCCGAAGTTAGATTTCGTAAGGCGGGTTCATATCCCCCGTTAGCATAGTGCGTTTCTGCCAGGGGAAGGAAGTGTTCTAGTGGTCGACCCCCACTTGCCTTACGCGGGTCTGCACCTCCTGTTTGAGAATATGTCCTGCGATTTTCGATATAATATTGCTCTCTGTTTTTTTAGTTACGCGAGGAGGTCTGTGCGAATAGACAACCTTGTGCCTTTAAAACTTCGCAGATTTCAACACCGTGTCCCTATCCTCCATGTTAAAGGAAAATTTGCGATGATCGGGGCGGGTGCGTCCGGGGTGGGGTCGTTAGGGAATGGTTTCCTGGGAAGCCTATGTACCGCTTTAAAGTAAATGTTGTCCACATCTTTGTCGCTCAGATTGAGGTTACCCTCAAAGATATTTCTGTGAACTTAAAGGCAACCTTGGCGTACACCACTGGAGGAGTTAAAGTATTCAGAAACATTTAATTGATTTAATGTATATTTTATCTATACATTATTGCTTATAGAAGTGTAATTTGTGTATTTCTGTATTTCGTAACAGTAGCCTGTACATTGAATGTATTGTCTTGTCTAATAAGTAGTCTACTAAACGAGTAACACTCAGTATATTCAGTATATTCTTCTGTTTCTCATCTCCAGCAAAAACCAGGAGTTCTGGAGGGTGAAAATAATCAAAATATGAAATATACAAAACATACTTGAAAACATAACTGATTTTATGAAATGTTAAAATTTAGATCAACATGCAAAAGTCATTGAATTAATTCGATTAAATTAAAGTCGATTTGCTTCGGAAACCTTTTCTAATAAATGCACATACAATATGAACCACGTAACCTTTACTTTTATTGGTGTGCGAGGGTAATTTCGTGTACGCCAGAACAAACACTGCCACATCAAATTGACATCAGAAAACTTCATTGCTGCTTATAAGTTTTTGAAATGAAAATTCAGGGCGGGTAGGAGAGGGGAATGCAAGAAAAAATACAGTCGGCCTTACTCCTAGCTAGGAACAGTTGTTACTGTTTCATATCAGTAAGCTCATTCTCAAGAAATGTTTTCTCTTCTGCCTCTTCGGCCACAGAGACGTCCTCAACAACCCCACATTTAAACAGAAGAAACGCTGCGACGTAGGTAACGGCCGAGAATGCTTGGAATCCAAGGTCCATGGATTTCATTCGATACCGTAGGTTTTGGAAGGTCATAAAGGGCGCATGCGCCAACTTCACCACAGTCCGTGTGCCATTGCGTACAACAGCTGTCGATGACCTTTCCATACACCACTGGCGCTGGGAGAAAACCTGAATAAAGAACAACTATTTCACACCACACTTCTCTAAAATAATGCATTTCTCTCAATAATACTAACTATCCCCTCAAAAGGACGGATTTAGATTACAAATATAAATATAGTTCGATTGAGTTAAGATAAGTTAAGATAAATTTTATTGTCCCGCAAGGGAAATGTGTCTTGCATTCAAAGAGCCAATACAAAGCATATAACAACATATAATTTAATATATATATATTTTTATATATATGTTTGTGTGTGTGTATATATAGATACATACACACATAATATATATATACACACAATATTGTGATTAGCTTGACATTGTGAGTGTGTGTGTGTGTGTGTGTGTATATATATATATATATATATATATATATATATACATATTACACATAATATATATATATATATATATATATATATACACACACACAATGTCAAGCTAATCACAATATTATGGTGGATCATAATCAAAGTACATAATATAATAATCTACTCGTTACCACATCATTGATTTAACTATTACAATTTTGGTGGAAGATTAGAAGTTTTATGCTGTATGGGACAAATGATTTTGAAGTTCTAATAGTTTTGTAATACATGATTTTAAAACTGGCGGCCAGAAGGCAGATAGTCATAACATTCATTTAAAAGGTGTGATGGATCCGACTGAATGGCCAGAGTTTTCTTTTTTAACTTTTGACGCATACTGAAAAGGTAGAGGTTCGAAATTGAAGCCGCAAATTTTGCTGGATATGTTTTACAATTTTGTCAAGTTTTGTTTTCTGTGTAAAGAGGAAGATTGCCATACCATACATGAAAACAAAAAGTTAAAATACTATTGATGAATGTTTGGTAGAATAATTTTAAGATAGTAGTGTCTACATTAAATGATCGCAACTTTCGCAGAAAGAAAATTCTCTGTTGTGCTTTCCTATGTACACGATGTGAATTTGATTTCCATGAAAGTTTATTATCAATGATAATACCCCTATTATCAATGATAATACAGTGATATTTATACTGTTCTACTGTTTCTACTTCCATATGTCCATCAATAAAAACAGGTTCCAGTCTGTCCTTTTTGCTTCGGAAGTCAATTATCATTTCCTTTGTTTTGTTTATGTTCAGGAGAGAAATTGTCTGCCATGAAGTAAACGCATCAATATTTTTCTCCAATTGACGAATAAACCCAACCAAAGCGGCATCATCAACAAATTTGAAATTCAAACAGGTAGATAAATGAGATATAGAGTCATTGTATAGAGTGTGAAGGGACATGGGACAGGACATATATCCCCATATATATATGGTTAAAAGGGCCACTGATCCAGAGCGATTAATGTTTCGCGCAAACAATCCACATTTAATTACGTCAGGTGGAGCAGCCGATGCTCCCTCGACCCTGACGGACACGGGGACTGGGCAGCTGTACACCTTTGCAGAATTTCTTCAACTTAACAGTTGGACAAAAGAGCGGAGGATGCCCAACAGATGCCGTTATTTGAAAATATCCTCAAAAATGAAGTTCCTTCATTATCCTCCAAAAAGCAGCATCGACCGACAGTTTTTAGACAATTAAAATTGCATGCACAGCGCTTATTTCTCCCTTGCTGTAACCCGTGTTTGGTGGTATAAACCTACACCTGTTTATTTTCACCATTCACTTGATGGTCAGTTCATGAATTTATAACAGGTATAATTAGTAGTAACACAACTAGATTACCCGACAAATGTTCCCATTTAGCATTTCCCTTGTCTGGAATCAAAGTCTAGTCAAAGTCAGAGCGTTTATATACAAATCCACAATTACAATATGTAAACATATTCATTCTGTCATAATCATTCATTCAATTATTTAAATGGATATTAACATTCAGTATGGTAGGTAGAATATATACTGAGTCAAAAAGAAACTTCACAAAATGTAATTTGAAAAATAATGAATAATTTTTCTCTGATGATACATCTATGTATCCGAAATGGGATCCTATCTTTCGACTCTAGAAAAACGTTAGCAAAACCCACTCAAACCCATCCATTCGTCGTGCAAATGACGTTGAGTGCCAAATCAGGTTTTGCACGTGCAGTCGATCACGTGATCTTCGCATCGAAGTTTTCTTCATATGCACGTGTTTGCATTGGCCTCAAAATTGAAAAAACACTTTTAAACCACAGTTCTAACGGTACTTGAAATGCCACGATTGTCAAATGTGCAACGTGAACGTGCCGTTGGCATGTTGCAAGCGGGAAGATCAGTTATTGACGTCGCAAGAGCAATGGGATGCAGCCGTCGTACTGTGTATGACTTGCGAGGTCGTCTACAACAAACTGGCACCACTTCTGATCGCCCAAAGGTCGGGTCGTCCACGTGTGACGTCACGAGCAGAAGACCGTCAAATCGTCCTACGTCACCTACGTGACAGATTTCTGCCGGCTACACGAACCAGGGCTGAGATGTTTAGAGGTCGACTGTCCTCACAGACCATTCGAAATCGGTTGCGGGCTGCCAATCTCCATTCTCGACGTCCATATCGTGGGCCAATATTGACGCCGTTTCATCAACGTCAGCGTCTGCTGTGGGCCCAACGTCACCTCCGATGGACCCAGAGACTGGAATCGAGTCGTCTTTAGCGATGAATCAGGTTTACCCTCAGATTCGCGGACGGCAGGCATAGAGTCTGGAGACGACGTCGTGAACGGTATGCCCAATGTTGTGTACAGGAAGTCGACAGATTCGGGGGCGGAAGTTGCATGGTGTGGGGTGCTTTCTGTGGGAACAACCGTTCCCGACTTCTGGTCATCCGTGGAAACCTCACAGCTGCTGCTTACCGCGACCAGGTGCTCACCCTGAACTCGTTCCTTTCATGGCGGCTCATGGCCCAGGTCTACAGTTCCAGCATGATAATGCTCGGCCGCATACCGCGATGTTGACACGAAATTTCCTTCAAAACGCTGGAATCAACGTCATGGACTGGCCATCGAGGTCCCCTGACCTTAATCAATAGAGCACGTTTGGGATGCACTTGGGAGAAGGCTTCGTGGTCTTAGGAACCAACCTCAGAATTTGCAGGAACTTGGCGCTGCCTTGCAAGAGCAATGGCGCAGAATCCCCAACCACGTGTTCACAAGCATCAGGCAGTCGATGAGGGAGACGGTGTTTGGCAGTGGTGAATGCGCGGGGCGGCCATACACGATATTGAACTGAGAAATTTCGCATTTTATTTCTTGTGACTTGACATTCTGTATACCCATGTTTTGGAACGGCGGTGTAGCCTAATGGAACTGATTATGGCACTGTCAGTGTATCGAGTACATCACACAGATCTCAGCAATGAAATAATAACAATTTAACCATCTTACCATCTCTTGTTCTTTTATAGTGCCCTGAAGAAAGAATGTGAAGTTTCTTTTTGACTCAGTATATACAATAAGTAAGAATAGTCTGGACTTGTGTATCGAATATGTTAAAAACAAATGGGGTGGCACCATCCCTAATTTAAGCAGATTTCTTTACATTCATTGTACTGTTGAAGATCAAACCATGACATTTATAATCTTTAGCTACATGTATAGAAATGCTTTGAGTAAGTAAATACTCACCATTACGAATTAAGGTCTGATGTGGCAAATGTATTTCATGTTATGTATACTATTCACACGTTGCTAAAGATCAAATCATGGATTCAACAGAAAACTGTGATGTGGGGTCAAATTGGATATAAAATATCTATTAGATTGCAAGCATTGATCCTAGGTTTCAGTGTGTCATTTCATCTTGCGGATCCCATACCTGCTATTGACAGGTGCTGTGTACTTGTCAATGACTCGTTCCATGATTTGCAAAATGGTTGTTTGGTGCAATGAAAACCATTTTTATGGTTACTCATGTATCAAGTGCATAAGGTTAGATTAAAGTGATTGTTTGCCTAAAGAGGGGTTACCATATTAGTATTTATCCGGTTTAAATGGATACAATTTCAAATTATGAATCTACGTTTAAGTAAATTTTGTGAATTTGTGTGATCCTTATCAAAGTGTGAGTAGTATAATCAAAGGATTAACCGACAACAAGCTGATTGATTAATTACTTTTACCTTACTTTGCGGATTTGTCAATAGGTAGTGTTTTGGAGTGTAGATACTTACACTGAATGCACCCTCATTCTGTCGTAAACAGCTTGTGTAAAAACAACGTCTTTTTTCCAAAGAATTAACCGTCGATACGTTGATTGATTACTCATTGTTGTCTTAACTGAATTATTTTTTACAAGAAAGGTGGACGTCATGCGAATAGTTGCCAGGTGCTTTCTTGGGTGAGCAATGAAGCTATACACCAATGTGAAATACATGTACCTGAAACTGTCACGTGACCTGTTGAAAAACTATCACTTACGTATATATGTATATTAAGTGGTGAGATTGCCGAGTGTACAGTAGTACATATATAAGAAGACATTTCAGGAATAATTACGACACACGGATGTTTTTACATATTACACAGTTAAATGACAAATGGCAGGTTTCTTTGTCAGCTGCAAATGAATGGCATGTCGTTCCTTAATGTGGATATTAATGGATGCATTCTTCGAACAAAGGAAATATAATCTTTAAAATGTCTTCATATTACGGTTATGTTATAAATTCACAGAAGAAGTTTAACTTCAAATTGTGTCCAGTTGTTTTCACACTCTAGAAGATGGAAACATTAATACTTGTTGATCAATGTAAGGATATACATATTATACCTATACTTTCAATTGCGCTTGCGGATGGCGCAGCAGGGATCGCAACCCACTCAAGAATCCTGGGATATCATCCGGGTAGTCGGAAAAACAATACCGAAAGCAACACCCAGTACCAGGGAATTGCTCTGGATCAGTGTCCCTTTAAAGCAACGTTGCATTAAATCGACTCTCGCGCCATGTACGTCGGCCGAACATTTTTCTAATATTTTTAAAGCTTGCAGACAGGATAAATATTTTTTCAGATTCTAAGGTTTCATAAAATAGATGACACAGGAGGCATAACATAAATCCTCTTACAAGCTGGTAAGTGTACCTTTTCTATAACATCTAATCTAATGTACCCCAAAATATCTGAACAATAAGTAAGAATAGTCTGGACTTGTGTATCGAATATGTTAAAAACAAATGGGGTGGCACCATCCTGAATTTAAGCAGATTTCTTTACATTCATTGTACTGTTAAAGATCAAACCATGACATTTATAATCTTTAGCTACATGTATAGAAATGCTTTGAGTAAGAAATAAATACTCACCATTATGAATTAAGGTCTGATGTGGCAAATGTATTTCATGTTATGTATACTATTCACACGTTGCTAAGGATCAAATCATGGATTCAACAGAAAACTGTGATGTGGGGTCAAATTGGATATAAAATATCTATTAGATTGCAAGCATTGATCCTAGGGTTTCCAGTGTGTCATTTCATCTTGCGGATCCCATACCTGCTATTGACAGGTGCTGTGTACTTGTCAATGACTCGTTCCATGATTTGCAAAATGGTTGTTTGGGTGCAATGAAAACCATTTTTATGGTTTACTCATGTATCAAGTGCATAAGGTTAGATTAAAGTGATTGTTTGCCTAAAAGAGGGGTTACCATATTAGTATTTATCCGGTTTTAAATGGATACAATTTCAAATTATGAATCTACGTTTAAGTAAATTCTGTGAATTTGTGTGATCCTTATCAAAGTGTGAGTAGTATAATCAAAGGATTAACCGACAACAAGCTGATTGATTAATTACTTTTACCTTACTTTGCGGATTTGTCAATAGGTAGTGTTTTTGGAGTGTAGATACTTACACTGAATGCACCCTCATTCTGTCGTAAACAGCTTGTGTGTTGCCGGATGTATTTCCCCATACATTTGCGTATCTCTTACGTTATTCCTCTCTGCTCATTTACGAGCGCTTCTTCTATCACTCTTACTCTGGTTGTAATACCAGTAGTATCTCGTGCATTACCTGTTCCGTGACATCTCGTGCATTACCTGTTCCGTGACGTAGGCATCTTCATATTTGCCACTTCATGTCACGCCACGGCCGAGGTGAGTTGATACACCCCTCGGCCATACATCATATTATATTGATGTTCATGTGTATTTTACAGGTATGTACCTTTTCTGTCTACTTTCTTTGTCATCCTCTAAACGTATTATCGTAAAGGTGCGCGATATCATAGTATTTATAATATCTATAATATTTCTATAATAAGGCATCGCGTTGCACGAAATTACTAATTAAACACTGGCACCAGCACGTAAGTAAGTGTGAGTGATGTCTGCTTCCTTTAATTTTGCTCATAATATTCAAAGTGCAATATTTCATAAAATGCTATAAAGACCATTTTATAAATGGTAAAATTCGTGCGATCTTGATATTTGCCACTTCATGTCACGCCACGGCCGAGGTGAGTTGATACACCCTCGGCCATACATCTTATTATATTGATGTTCATGTGTATTTTACAGAATAAACAGATTTTTAATCAACCACGCCTCAGTCCGATTAATCAGCGGCCAGGACCCGCGACAAAATGGCGCCCGAACAGGGACTGAGGGTTGAGACACAACGACAACAGTGCTGACGTCACATCATCCCATGTCATCGATGTCTTCTCCGCCATCGGGTCGATCGACGCTCCGTCAGACAGGTCATCATCATCCATACCGTCACCGTCACGTCAACGTCACAGTCATGCACCAACATTGCTACCGCTACAGTTTCAGCGATAGGTATGCCACGATTTGACATTTTGATGATTTTATATCATATCCACTTGACATGTCTCATGTGCTAGGACTGTGCAGTGACTTTTACCAAGTGATTTCGTATGGACCTGTGTTATTTCGGCTGTGATACTATTTGTGCCTTATATTATGACATTTCACATATTCATGATTCATCAATCATGCATGATGTCCACGGATTGAACGTTGAGATTCCCATGTGAGACATTTGAGACATTTTGAAACTATGATATGTTCAGCATTTCCTGATATTGATATTTATGCTCTTTCTCTATATATATATGAACTATGTTTTGATATATTTCATGTGATATCAATATTCTCATGTGAAATATTTTGCTGTGTTTCATGTGCACATTACAACATGTTTGTATATTCTTATAAATCGTCATAGTAGACATATTGAGTGTTTACTATGAGTTGGTAAGAATACAGTGTATCTCTGCAGAGGATAAGTTAGCATTAGTTAGCTACAGGCCTATAGTTTGTACACACTTAGTATAGTATTTAGAGAGACAATAAGACATTGTACAACTTATGTCTTTTAGTTAATTGTCTCTTAGGGCTTTGTCAGTTACTCATTTTACATCGTGTGTTTAACTTTTTGATAGTTTTATTCAACTTAGTTTTATACATTCATATCATGGAGTGATTGAGAGTGTGCGCGAATACATCTCACCTGCACTTATACTAAAACATCATAGTACATTGTTTTCGCGTATTTCGTGTTATTGTTTACAATTTTGCGCGTTTCGGATCGCGACCGTGCCTTACACTCGCGTTTCGCATAGCACTTGTAACTTATTTTCGCGTGTTTACATTCCGGACTTATACTTCCGTATTACTCATGTAATTTGTAAACATCCGGTAGGTGTATTTCCGGTTTACTTAGCTTCCGGTTTTCAACTTCGCGTTAGTTCAATAAACTTGACAGGTTCTTTGTTGTTTTACTTTATTATTACTTTTGACATTTTCATTGCCTTCGTCATTAGTAATAACTTTTCCTTACTATCCACTTTCACTGTTGGATATATGCTTTACACCTTTGTATTTTCAGTATACATCGGTCGACATCCGCTTCCTTTGTTTACATGTTTTTTTACTTGGTAGTGGCATTGCATATTTTCTAGTGTATATACTTTAGTGTTTGGTTGTTGGTATTCTTCCTTTTGGCCCAGTTGCTTAGATACTCGGGTCATTGTGGATTTATTCTGGTTTGGATTTTGATAGTATTTTTGTGGTCCAGACTCATTGGTTCTTGGCTTCTATTGCGGTTGGTTATATTCCTGCTTCGTCTGAATATCCCCATACATAGTTAGACATGTCCTAGTTAGTCCTAGTGTTAGTGAATGAACAGTGTGAACTTGTGTAGGTATTCAGCTGGTATCATTATGGCTTCTGGGGTTGAGGATTTGGATGTGGACACTCAGGTCATCTCAGAAGAGGAAGAGAGGAAGATGATCAATTACTTATCAGCTACAGGACGATATCAGATTCGACCTATTCCTCCTTTATGTCCTTCTACTCAGGATCAGAAGTTCACTCCTAAGATGGAGGAATTCACACCAAGGCGTCAAGGATTTAAACCAGACACGCACATGACGAGGTTTCAACAGACTCCACCTGAGATACCCATATATAGTACCCCCATATTTTAATCAAGGTTTCTGAACCCACAGCTCCAACAGTTTCAGCTTCCAAGGATTTCACCCCTTTCTGGAGAGATTCCGGTTCCGAAGAATGAAGCCTCATTTGAATCATGGAAATGGGAACTGAAATGTCTTCTTTCAGGACGCCGCCTATCCACCTGCGTTGATAGCCCAGGCTGTAAGGAAATCTCTGAAGGTGACGCCGCCAAGTATCCTTTTATCGTTAGGACACACTGCGTCGGTGGAAGCTATAATTCGGAAACTAGACGGACTCTATGGAACGTTGGACAACCCAGAGACTTTGATGCAAGAGTTCTACACAGCTCATCAACATGACTCTGAATCTGTCGCATCATGGGGAATACGTTTGGAAACTCTACTTCAGAAGGCTACAGACAGAGGAAGTCGTATTGATGTCCACACCAGGGATAGTATCCTTAGGAACAGGTTCTGGACCGGACTTGTTAGAGACACTCTGAAGAATGCCACAAGACCTGCTTTCCACTCTGGACAAGGATTTGAAGACCTTATACAGACTGTCAGGGAGATAGAGCATGAGCTTCAGGATCGTTCCCTGCATGTACACAAGTCAAAGGTCAAGGTTATTCATCAACCTAAGGTGACTGATCCACAACAGACTTCAGACTCAGATTCTCCTTACAAGATAGCACAACAGTTATCAGAGGTTATCAAGAAACTGGACAAGTTGGAACTTAGGCGACAACAGCCACCACCACCACCACCTCCTGTGGAGAATGAAATCTTGAGACAGATCTTGGACCGACTTACAGTACTAGAGGCACAGAGGGGCACTCCTGCTGCTGACAGTTCTCATCCAGTTAGAGGTCGAGGTCGTGGTAAGCGAGGTAGAGGGAAACAAGGAGGTTCTTTAAATTAGAGAGGCCACCTACTGCAGGGCAAGTAGAGGCCGAGAGAGAACACAGCCCTAATAACGAAACTTATCTCAGAGACAGGATGATCGGTGATGCTAATGAGGCTATGGTTGCTATTGCTGGATTTGATTGTCTTGCCCTTCTGGATTCAGGTTCCATGATAACATCCGTAAGTGAAGCATACTACCAGTCAACACTATCTGATTTGGAACGCAAGTCATTAACAGAGTTTGAACTTGACATCATGGGTGCTGGAGACAACTTGATTCCATACACAGGTTATATTGAGGCTCCTATCTACATTCCTATTTATGATGTTGAATATCTGATACCAGTGTTGATCACCAAGGACACAGAGTACAAACCAAAGAGTTCCACTTTGCATTGGAGTGAATGTCATCAAGCGCCTAAAGTCTGATTTGCAAGATACCTCGAAGGACGTGCCAAAGGAGTGGACAACAGCTCTGAATTCCATCTGTCACAAGGGAGTATTGGGTACAGTCAAGTCAACTAGGAATAAGCCTATAGCCATTCAACCTAATCAGATGATCACCATCACCGGTCTTGTACGTCATATACCTGGAAGTTACACTGCTGTCACAGAACATCTTGAAGCTGATTCGGATTTACAGACAGGTCTTTCCATATGTCCACGAGTGGTAGAGGTTGGTAAACATGGTAACACATCAAGGATTCCAGTTAGATGCTGCAACCTATCCGCCCGAGTTATTACCATTCCCCCGAAGGCTAAACTCTGTCAGCTACAGCAGGTTCGTGTTGTTACCCAAGTACCTATTGATGTACCTGTAGACAAACCTACTCAATCACCACAGGACACTTCTTCAAGTGGCAGTTGTAAGTTTGATTTGTCGGATAGTCCACTTGATGATACACAGAAGCAGCAAGTTTCAGAGATGCTACAGCGCTGGGACTCTATTATGTCTTCAAGTATCACAGACTTAGGATGTTGTACCACTGTGAAGCACTCAATCAAGCTGACTGATGACATCCCTTTCAAACAGCCACATAGACGAATCCCTCCTGGATTATTTGAAGAAGTTCGGGAACATCTACATGAAATGCTTGCTTGTGGAGCTATCAGAGAGTCCCACAGCCCTTACTCTTCTAACGTGGTACTGGTAAGGAAGCATGACAACACTTTACGCTTTTGCATTGACCTGAGAGCTATTAATGGACGGACAATTCGGGATTCGTATGCCATTCCAAGGATTGATGAGACTCTGGATTGTTTGTCTGGTGCTAGACTGTTCAGTAAGCTTGATCTTCGAGCGGGATACTGGCAAGTAGAGCTCGAAGAAGAGGACAAGGAGAAAACTGCATTTTCTGTCGGACCATTAGGTTTTTATGAATGTAACAGGATGCCGTTTGGTCTCACCAATGCGCCAGCAACATTTCAGAGACTGATGGAAAAGTGCATGGGAGATCTGAATCTAAAAAGAATGTCTTATATATCTGGATGACATAATCATATTCTCTGATACTGTTGAAGAACACATGAAGAGGTTTGGAAGCAGTGTTTCAACGCTTGAAAGATCATGGACTCAAGCTGAAACCATCTAAGTGTGAACTGTTCAGAGAAAGGATCAAGTATCTAGGACACATTGTATCAGTAAATGGTATAGAGACAGACCCAGAAAAGACAACTGCACTCAAAACCTGGCCTGTTCCAAAGAATACCGATGACGTAAGAAGATTTCTTGGATTTACTGGGTACTATCGTCGTTTTGTCAAAGACTTTTCCAAGATAGCTAAACCCATGAATGATCTTCTCGTTGGACAGCCAAAGAAGAAACGGAGACGGACTACATGTAAGACGAGTGGACATGGTTAGAGGAGCACCAACATGCCTTTGAAACTTTGATATCACACTTGACAGAACCACCGATTCTAGCCTACGCCGATTACACTCAACCATTTGAGGTACATACGGATGCAAGTGCAGATGGATTGGGGGCCGTACTTTATCAGAAACAACAAGGGAAATTAAGAGTTATTGCCTATGCTAGTCGAGCTCTTAGGAAAGGTGAGAAGAACTACCCGCACATAAACTGGAGTTCTTAGCTCTCAAGTGGGCTGTCACTGATAAATTCCACGAATATCTCTATGGGAATCAATTTGAAGTCAAAACAGACAACAACCCTTTAACGTACGTCCTCACAACTGCGAAACTTGATGCTACAGGTCATCGGTGGCTGGCGGCTTTATCAGCGTATGACTTCAGGATTACGATCGTCAGGGAACAAGAAACCAAGATGCTGATGGTTTGTCTCGACGGTATGACTATCAGGAAGCATCCAGGAACGTTGATATCCCCGAGCATCAAGGCCATTTGTCATGTGCACCCACAACCTGCAACAAAGCAGAGAGTTTATCTTTTGATGAGAATGCAGTTTTACCCAAAGAACCATCAATAACTTTGTCAGCTAACATCAACAGTTGGAAGAAGGAACAATCCAAAGACCAAACCATCTCCAGAGTTGTACAACTATTCATGGAAGGTCACAAGCTTACTTCAAGGTTGAGATCACTTGAGACTCCTTCAGTTGGAAAGCTTCTTCTGGAATGGGACAAGTTGACTATGAATGATGGAGTTCTCTATCGACGTGTGAAGGTCAAGGATGAAGTTCTTAGTCAGGTCATTCTTCCGAGACATCAAAGGAAACGGTTCTCAAGGCAATTCATGACAACTCAGGACATCAAGGCAGAGATCGTGACTTTGACTTAGTCCGCAACAGGTTTTACTGGCCTGGAATGAACGAGGATGTGGAGAGTTACATCAGAAAATGTGGAAACTGTATCAGAAGGAAATCACCAACTTCACAACGATCTGCTGAACTAGGTGAACATTCAAACAACGTGCCCAATGGAACTTGTTTGCATGGACTACTTGCAATTGGAGGAATCGAAAGGAGGTTTTGGAAATATTTTGATCATCACTGATCATTTTACACGCTACGCCATTGCCATTCCTACTAAGAACCAATCCGCCAAGACAACAGCAAGAGTTCTCTTCGATAATTTCCTGGTTCATTACGGATTTCCTGCCAAACTACACAGCGATCAAGGTAGAAACTTCAGAGGCAACATTATCAAGGAGCTTTGGCCATATCACTGGAATACAGAAAACTCGAACAACACCATATCATCCCCAAGGTAATGGAATGTGTGAGCTGATTCAATCAGACACTTCTCAACATGCTTGGAACTCTCGAGGATGACAGGAAAGCTGATTGGAAGAGTTATGTATCTCCGCTGGTACATGCCTACAATGCCACGAAACATGATAGTACAGGATTTTCACCTTTCTACCTGATGTTTGGTCGACATCCACGACTGCCAGTTGATGCATTCCTGGGAATAGACAACACTCATGGTGATCACACAAAACGGAGTATGTTAATAATCTGAGGAAACGATTGAACTTTGCCAATTACGAAAGTGCGTCAAGGGAAGCCCGTAAGGCAGGCCGACGACACAAGCAGAGATATTTAATACACAAAGGTGCTACGCCTCAACTCTTCAACGTGGGACCGAAGTTCTCATTCGGTTAGTAGGACTCACTGGAAAACACAAGCTTGCAAACAAGTGGGGACGGGAAGTATTCACTGTAGTTAATCAACCGAATGAAGAGATCCCAGTTTTCACTGTGCAGCAGGAAGATGGCAAAGGTTCTAAGAAGACTTTGCACCGAATATGCTTCTTCCTATTGTGTCAGTTCCAGTTAAACCATTAGCCCACAGACAAACAAAAGAACAGGAACGAGAAAGTCAATGTCCTTGAAAAAAATATGGAATTCCAAGAACTGAACGATTCGGATGAAGGAAGTGTTTGCGAGATGATGGTGATGCTACCAGCCACTCCTATACCGAGGCATCGACAGTACATGCTACCGATGCATTTGAAGCGCAAGACGAATAGGAACTGAGATTCTACGCTGGAAACAGTTGAACTGTATATGGATTTCAAGATTCATCTCCAGCTTTCACAGAATCACCTGGAACATCACGCAGTTTAGCAATCCCATCAACCCCTGTGGAACAGTCATCTGCTTCAGCTGAACAAGGGCTCAACACATCTTCCGGCTTCTGATACCGTCGTTGAAGACACAGTTGATCCTGAGCCGCTGTCGAACTCTGATATGGGGAGGCCTACCCGTACCAGAGTTCCACCAGCTTGGTTAAGGAGTGGCGATTGGGTCACTAATTTTTGGTATTCAGGCTTTTCCATCTTCCCCAGGTCGTCCCCTGTTGCTTTGTCAGCTGAAGAGGTTAGGTTGGTTGATACTTTTCCAGCGGTGGCTGGTACCTTGGATTTTGAAGTGTTTGTATGAGTTGTCATTTTGTGCGCTCAAGGTGTAATTAGTTGTATAAGTTTGTGCTTTTGTTCAGTTTTAATGTGTTGCTGCATTTAAATGTTGAGGACAACATTTCTCAAAGGAGGGAGGATGTCGCCGGATGTATTTCCCCATACATTTGCGTGCATCTCTTACGTTATTCCTCTCCTGCTCATTTACGAGCGCTTCTTCTATCACTCTTACTCTGGTTGTAATACCAGTAGTATCTCGTGCATTACCTGTTCCGTGACATCTCGTGCATTACCTGTTCCGTGATCGTAGGCATCTTCATATTTGCCACTTCATAAACATACGCCACGGCCGAGGTGAGTTGATACACCCTCGGCCATACATCATATTATATTGATGTTCATGTGTATTTTACAGGTATGTACCTTTTCTGTCTACTTTCTTTGTCATCCTCTAAACGTATTATCAGAAAGGTGCGCGATATCATAGTATTTATAATATCTATAATATTTCTATAATAAGGCATCGCTGCAGTACGAAATTACTAATTAAACACTGGCACCAGCACGTAAGTAAGTGTGAGTGATGTCTGCTTCCTTTAATTTTGCTCATAATATTCAAAGTGCAATATTTCATAAAATGCTATAAAGACCATTTTATAAATGGTAAAATTCGGCGATCTTGATATTTGCCACTTCATGTCACACGCGGCCGAGGTGAGTTGATACACCCCTCGGCCATACATCTTATCATATTGATGTTCATGTGTATTTTACAGAATAAACAGATTTTAATCACGAACCACTAAACTTTGTTTTTGTCACTCTTTAACCATTACATATGAAAGATTTGTGGTTAGTCTTATGCGAACACCAAATTTATTCTTTAAAAACTTGAGGTTATTTAATACCGAGCGATTAAAAGTTGCCAAAAGTCGCCTGCTTCCTCTCACCGCCAACGAAACCACAGACAGGTTACGTAACTCTGTCGCCAGAGCACTGCAGTGACGCCATATGAGGAACGATTTTCAGTTAGTTGTATAGAAAATGTGTAGCACGCCATCATTTTGATGATTTCTCGACATCAACGACGACATGCCAATCGCTGCTTTGTCGCCAATTGCTCCTAGGGTCGGGCGATGGTGTCCCCATGCACAGATTTCCACAGGACCCCGCAGTTCGTAAGCTAAATGGGTTATGTTTGTGAGTGCGAAGCGAGCGCCAGGGAAGCCTGAAACGATATCTTCTTACTTGTGTTCAGATCGCTTCACGGAAGTTAAAGAATCAAAACTACTTACTAGTTGTAGTAAAATATGCATATGATTGATGACCATAAAGATTTTCTATGACACAACTTGTAACATAACGATTTCTTCCTCGGAAGTGAGGTTGTGGTCGGCGTAACAATAATATTGTAAGTAGTATTATATTGACACCCACCTCGCTGCCACGAGAAATTGTTATGTTATACGCTTTGTCATGCAAAATCCTATTGGCTATCAATAAAATACATATTTTATTACAGTAGAAAGTAGTTTTGATTTTGTAACCTCGGTGGAAACAAACCTAAATACCATTTATCCTCAGACTGGCGGATGTTCCCGACAGGGCTTCTACCATTTTAAAAAATAAAAAATCTGTTAGAATTAAGGAGATTATAGTTTGTTTTCACTGCTAGAAAATCAAGACTACTTTCTACTCGTAGTTAAATATGTATTGGAATCATAACCAAACGGATTTTGCATGACACAACTTATAACATAACGATTTCTTCCACGGAAGCCAGGTGGGGGTCGAAGTCACAATACTGCGCTGATAAATTTCTTTGCTACATTCCCATGGTTAATGTCCACTCACCAGTATGTAGATACTAGTCAATGTGCGCCTCTTTATATTTGGTCTTATAATCCTAATTAGTTTATTATCATACTTGTATGCATTTTGAAACTAAATAAAAAGCAGACGATCTGCTGATACTTATAGTGAATTTATAACAGAACTGTAATATCTAGACATTTTATAGTTTGCCAATGTGAATCATAATTCGCATTACACACCCTAGTGCATGTTGTCTGTCTCATTACACTTCACGGCTAAAACAATGATTCTGTTGAATGCTACGACAAATGAATAAAACAAAATGCAAATATTAAAATTAAAACAGATTAAAGTTATAGGAACAATATCAGGCCATTACCTTGTTCGAGGAATGTATCCATCAATATCCACAAAACTGTTCCAAATGATGTGTCTTTTAACAGTTTAATATACTAAAAAGTGATAAATCTTTTCAGGTATTGGTGTATAGTCTCATTGGTCACCCAAGATAGCACACCTGGCAACTAATTGCATAATGTCCGCCTTTCTTTAAAAACAGTAATTTAGTTAGCCAATAATGGGCAATCAATCAATGTATTGCCGGGTTAATCCTTTGAAAGAAGGACGTTGTTTTTACGCAGACACCTAATAACACATTAGAGTGTATTCAGTATAGATTAGTAAATCTACATACATAAACACTACCTTTGACAATTCCGCTGTGTAAGATAAAAGTAATTAATCAATCAGCGCAGTTATCGGTTAATCCTTTGATCGATGTTTATAATGTTGAATATTTACTCCAGACACAAGAAATGCCAAATGGGAACCTTTGTCGGTAATTTAAGTGTGTTACCACTAATTATACCTGTTATAAATTCATTAACTGACCATCAAGTGAATGATGACAAATAACATGTGTAGGTTTATACCACCTAACACGGGTTACAACAAGGGAGTATTAATTGCTGTATTGCATGTGAAAACTTATGGGCCGCATTAATTGTTTTGAGAATACAAACAGATTTTACATGACATGATTAAATATCGAGGTAAAAAAACACAGAAATGGGATCAATTTGATCAGTCATTATACAAATAGGGCCTAACGACACCAATCGATTTTGACAGAATCGCCTATGAAAACAAGTTGTAACTCGAAACTAGGCAAAGCATGAGACAAAATTAAATGACAGTAGATTGTGAGAACATATAGCTTTCATTTTCCACAACAATTGTCACGATTTCAGGTTTATACAAGCCTGTAAACAAGATAATTTAACCCCTAAAATGTAGATGAATTCTGCACAGGCCCTCCAAGCTATTCCTCATATGACGCCACAGAGTCGCTACCGCTTGATTGGTTGAAATTTCGCTCAAGGGTGAGAATTGTGCACTGTTGTCAAAAAGGTCGATTTAAGTCAATTAAAGGTCGAAATGAGTAGTTTTAATGACGGGTTTCATTTATAACGATGCCAGTTAGTGATTTATGTATTTTACCCCTAGGGTTTATGCTGAGTTTGGTTTTACGCCGCTTTTAGCAATATTCCAGCAACATCATGGCGGGGGACACCAGAAATGGGCTTCACACATTGTACCCATGTGGGGATTCGAACCCGGGTCTTCGCCGTGACGAGCCAACACTTGGTTATTGTCATAAACAAAGACGCTTTTATTAAAGAAGAATCTACTAGTTGTGGCCTTGGTGTTGTGAGTTTGTACTCTGATATTCACATGAACAATAATGCTGATGTTGTTTTGCTCTACACTGGGATCAAGGCAATAATAGAAATGAAAGTAAGTCAGTCATGTACGTCAAAGTCATCGATCTCTCCCTGCCTGTATAACAGCTTGCCAGTGGGTGCAACATTACAGAAATCAATAGGTGTAGGAGGATAAAACCCCACAATGAATGCTTGACGTCTTCTCCGTACACATTGACTTCACAATAACGATACATATCTGAAGGTCTAACTGATTCTCAGCCCACAGCATTACACTTTCCAGTGGTTAGAAATGACACAAACTGCCGCCTGTATTAACCAAGTTCTTCAAACCTGTATTAGTACTAATGACCATCAAAAGACTATGTTTAAAGCAAGGAGTTAGGATCACCGTAGCACTAAGATCACTCAGTGGAACTGGGCACTGGTCAGTCCTGCTTGCTGTGTGACTCCATTGGACACTTCAATCTTGACTTCAACATGAGAGTTGATGAATATGTGCCTATAGTAGTACTATGATCATCATAAGACTATGTTTAAAGTATTAGAGTTAGGATCACCTTAGCACTAAGATCACTCAGTGGAACTGGGCACTGGTCAGTCCTAGTGGTCCTTGTTATTTGTCAAGGATTACATTAGTGTTATGACAAGGACCCCTTAGGGGGCAGTGTTCCAGGGCACAGGGGGATGGTACGGTGGCCTAGTGGTTAAAGTGTTTGCTCATCACACCAAAATCTCGGGGTCGATTCCTCTCATGGGTACAATTTGAGAAGGTCCATTCCTGGTGTCCCCTGCCAAGATATTGCTGGAATATTGCCATAAGTGGAGTAAAAATAAACTCACTCATTCACTCCAAGTGACAGCTGCCTTTATATTGATGAACATGTTGCATCGCAAACCATTTTATTCATTACAGTGTCACTTTGATATTTGTGTAACTCAGTCTTCTGAACACTTAATAAACATGGCCTATCATGTAGCATGAATACAAACACTTCATTTGCAGGTTAGAAAACCATCCATCCATCCATCTACCCATCCATGTACCTACCCATCCATCCATCAATCCACCCATCCATCCATCCACCCACCAACCCACCCTTCCATCCACCATCCATCCATCCATCTACCCATCCATGTACCCACCCATCCATCAATCCACCCATCCATCCATCTATCCACCCACCCATCCATCATTCCATCCATCCATCCATCCATCCATCCACCATCTATCCATCTATCCATCCAATTCCCCATCATCCATCCACCATCCCATCCATCCATCCACCCACCCATCCATCTAATCCACCCATCCCCATCCATCCATCCATCCATCCATCCATCCATCCACCACCCACCCACCCATCATTCCATCCACCATCCATCAATCCATCCACCTTACCCACCATCCATCAATCCACCCACCCACCATCCATCCATCTACCCACCCACCCATCCATCCATCCACTTCATTCCATCCATCCACCCACCCACCCATCCATCCACACAAAATAAATCAATCTGTCTGATATATCAACATATTTAAAGAAATGTCTATGAAATATACACCTGTACAAGTTTCTGCTTAACTGGCAGATATGAATGTCATGTGACTGTGTAATATACACTGCCATCTGTCCACACCAGTACATTATAAGATTACAATCTGCAACCTTAGCATAATTTATTGATTTCCATACTTGCCGACAAAGCACATGCTGTTGCTGTTTCCCACATTTATGGGTTTGTGGGTGCAGTTATCGCTGTTGTAACCTCATCAACTAGTTCAACTTACCTTGCACATTTTTCTCGTTTATAGTCAAAGCTGTCACTTGTCACATTTTAATATCCTGTGGTGACCCAACTCGGTCAGATAGAAAAGATATTAAAATTGTCACCAAAAGAAAATATTAAAACATATGTTGTTGTTTTCAAATATTCCAAAATATATCAGACTTGTATTTCTACTGTCATTCTATCATACTCTTATTATGGATGCATAACGGTTAAAGGTATTTAGATATGTATGGAGTCATTTAGACACTGAAGGTATTTACATATGTTTAGAGTCATTTAGACACTGAAGGTATTTAGATATGTTTAGAGTCATTTAGACACTGAAGGTATTTAGATATGTTTAGAGTCATTTAGACACTGAAGGTCATTTAGATAGACACTGTTTATTTACATATGTTTAGAGTCATTTAGACACTGAAGGTATTTACATATGTTTAGAGTCATTTAGACACTGAAGGTATTTAGATATGTTTAGAGTCATTTAGACACTGAAGGTATTTACATATGTTTACAGTCATTTAGACACTGAAGGTATTTAGATATGTTTAGAGTCATTTAGACACTGAAGGTATTTAGATATGTTTAGAGTCATTTAGACACTGAAGGTCATTTTTAGAGTCATTTAGACACTGAAGGTATTTAGATATGTTTAGAGTCATTTAGACACTGAAGGTATTTAGATATGTTTAGAGTCATTTAGACACTGAAGGTATTTAGATATGTTTACAGTCATTTAGACACTGAAGGTATTTAGATATGTTTAGAGTCATTTAGACACTGAAGGTATTTAGATATGTTTAGAGTCATTTAGACACTGAAGGTATTTAGATATGTTTAGAGTCATTTAGACACTGAAGGTATTTAGATATGTTTAGAGTCATTTAGATACTAAGTAGATAGATGATTTATAGACCAGTATGAAAGACCAGTATAGAAGATTTATTAGGCCTAATAATTCCACTGTTGAAGTTCTGCCAAGCAACCAAACATCATGTCCCCTAATATCGACATTAGAAGACATAGATACACATTCTTTTTCCTTCCTTAGTCTTAAGTAATATTGATGCATCGGGTTACATCTGTTGAAGAAGTTAACGGACAGAGACAACGCCCTGAACAGATTGTCAAAAACATTAAACACGAAACAGTGACATATGTCCTGTATTAATAAAATCTGGATGAAAATTTGAAAGATAATTTATCGAGAACTTAGATAATAATGTGTAAAGGGCTATATTTGATATTTTGGACTTTATATGTCATGATACAATTAGTAAATCACACCCATATTCAGACCACTCTGACTGAACACCATGTACCAACATTCAGTCTTCCATCTGATAGAAACTCACAGAGAAGGCGGACAGCTACAGTTGGTTTTCTATTCAATATCCGTTTAGAGATTGCGTGAGGGTGTTCAAGGATGATCAAATTTGAAGGAGGAAATGACAAAAAGATAAGGTGTTCATTGAGAGAATGGTATGATTGTCTAATATTTAATTCATATCAGCGGAAATATGGTTGAAACAATCCTTCTAACATCTCTGTGAACAAAACACCTTCACATCGTAATTTATGGTATTAATAACCTAGTCAAAGAACCATTAGTCCTGTCCAACACATTGAGAAACACGGATATACTGAATTATTCATTTAAAACCCCATTTTGTCAACATTAACATAACACAAAATCAGAAAGTCTGATGTCTTATTTGAACCATATGTTGGTGTAAATTCTCTTTTATCAAGCACACTAATCAGTTCAGTGCACTTCGATAAGTATAAATGCATTCAGCCTTACATTCCCACGTCACAATTAGTACTCCTACGACATAACTGCAAGGAGGACTGTTACTAGACTTGCTCCAAGTCTCTGCTGAATTAAGAATGCATGGATGTACTGTAGTTATATCCTTATAATCAGCAAGTCTAGATACACACACACCCAAGCCTTGCTCCAAGTCTCCACTGAATTAAAAGTCTATGAATGTACAGTAATTCTATAGTTACAATCAGCAAGTCTAGATTCACCAACACCCTAGCCCTGATCCAAGCCTCTACTGAGTTAAAAGTCCATGGGGAGTGAGTGAGTGAGTATGGTTTTACACCACTTTTAGCAATATTCCAGCAATATCACGATGGGGACAGCAGAAATCGGCTTCACACATTGTACCCATGTGGGGAATCGAACCCGAGTCCTCGGCATGACAAGCTAACGCTTTAACCACTAGGCTACCCCACCGCCCCTAAAAGTCCATGGATGTACAGTAATTATATCCTTACAATCAGCAAGTCTAGATTCACCCACATCCTAGCCTTGCTCCAAGTCTCTACTAAATTAAAAGTCCATAAATGTTTTTAAATTCTATCCTTACAGTCAGCAAATCTAGATACACCCACACCACCAGGAAGCCAGTGATTTATTGGCACAACTCCTTCCTATTTATATATTCCAGGAATTATGACTGAAAGTAATTTATTTGGAGACTTGTAGAATGTTACTTACAAGTAGCAATAAGCAAATACTCATTAATATCCAGACACAATGGACGCCCACCAAGTCATATTAGCACATTATTGGCCCATCAGAAAATGCTGATGCATGAATACAAATTATCCCGATCAAGGCATTATGCTGATCAACAAATTATGGATTGACAAAGGGCAGGAAATGACGCCTTATCAATACGAGACCCACGTAGAAATTTATGAGTTACGACCATCAGCATTCTTACGATGATTTCATGATTGGGGGAGAACATCCATAAATGCTAAGCGATGCATCGTTTCATAGAGAAATCTGTACATGAAAGCGAAACCTGAGCATACCAAACTTGACAATTGTAATCTTTTTCGAGAAGTGTTCTGCAGAAATGAACTTCTTCAAACTTCGACAAATAAGAAGTGAAGTGTCACCTTTTCCAAGAAAACATTAGTAATTAATTCTCTGAGTAACATATTACGGTTAGTCACGATCAGGACGGTCATTGTTCTGCAACCTGAAATAGAAGCAGCATCAATAATTGTCGCTGTGTACCACGGATGTGACACTTGTCTCTGATCAATGACTTCCTCTGAAAGTAGGGACTCCTGCAAACAGGAAGACATGACACATGACTGCGTGGTCCGCTGTCTCAACAAGTGCTGGTCTACAGACAATCATCTGTATTTCCCATACCTGATGTGTCAAAAATTGCATGTAGACCATCACAAACATCCTCCTCCAAATGTCAAGGTCACTTGTCCAATAAGAGTTTCTCAATATAGAAACCCACGACCTGTTTACAAGCATCGGATGGCATAACTCAATGGTGTTCATCAATCTGACAAGGATGTAGTTTTCAAATATTTTCTGCTATGTAAAAAGGCTGTGTCCGTGAATTTCTTACTAAATATTGAGTGAGTGAGTTTAGTTTAACGCCGCTTTTAGCAATATTCCAGCAATATCATGGCAGGGGAGACCAGAAATCGGCTTCACACATTGTACCCATGTGGGGAATCGAACCCGGGTCCTCTTGGTGATGAGCGAACGCCTTAACCACTAGGCTACCCACCGCCCTCCTGACTAAATATGGTACATAGGACAGTAATGTCATACTTATTTTTAAATTCTATCATTATGTAGCTTGAAGAACCAAACAATGTTGGCTGTGATGATGTACACACAGTAAAAACCAATGTTAAAGTATACTGGGTGGCGCCAGCAAAGTCGTGTATTGTGAGAATAATTGTTCATGCAGTCATAACTGCTCGAGTCTGAACCAGACAATCCAGTGATTGATATTATGAGCAATGACTTGCCATGGTATGCTGATACACATTGAGTGAATGAGTGAGTTGAGTTTTAGCTTAAAGCCGCGAAAAACTAAACTCAGCAATCAGTCAGTGATACACATTGAGTGGTGAGTGAGTTGAGTTTTACGCGACTCTCAGCATATTCCAGCTATATGGTGGGGGGGGAGCGCTGTACGATACACATTGAACAAAGACACCAAGCATGACCACCCAATCTTGAAACGAAGGGTAATAATGACCTTTCTAAAATGTTCATAGTAAAATCACTTTCCCATACTATCCCCTCACCCTTTAGTTCATGAAGTTCTTAGAACAGCTGCATTTAACATTCATCTGATTTAACCAACTTAAAATTTTCTGTCTCCGATGATTCATCCATGTCATCGGGGCCCCAAATACTAACAATCTCTTCTTAACATTTCCCTTAACTGATGACCAACATTGAAATGACAGAATGTTTGGGATTACTGAAAGTAGGAAAATACGACCCCAAATTTCACACTGGCTGGCTGTGGCCGTTAATGTGTCTTTAATGTGTCGGTCACATGACGTTGGTAGTACACTGGGATCAAAATGTCCTTGCATTGCTTGTCAACACAGCTGCAGATTCTGTCAAAGTTAAACTTTGCCCTGGTACATGTAACTTTGCACAATATGCCATTGTAATGATTTATTTCCCTCAAGTCAGCACAGGTGTGTATGTGGTGTGAAAGGTGGACGTATGAAAGACCTGTTTTAGTTATCTGGATCTGTAATAGTTATAAGTGTGTGTGTGTGTGTGTGGGGGAGGAGGAGGAGGGAGTTGGGGTGGTCGTATGGAAAAGACCTTCTTTAGTTAATTGGATCTGTAGGCACGAAGAGTGTGTGTGTCCCCCCTTACTGGGTTCCTTACTTTGAACAGTATTCCAGGTCTATCTCATCTATACAGTGGAGACAGTGAGTGAGTGAGTGATTAATTGATTGATGGAACGAGTGAGTGAGTGAGTGAGTGAACTGGTTTAAGACTGCTTTACAAAATCATCCCAGTTATAGCCCAGAGCCTCAGGTTAATGTAGGGGACACAGCCCAGGTGATGCTGGTGTTGCCACGTTCAGGTGAACCCAGCCAGCATGGGTAGAATGCTGACAAACCTACAAACATAATCAAGCCACCTGGAATAACTCCACAATCACAGGCTATCATTTTACACCACTTTTGTCTTTCTCAAACATAATAAGATCCTGGGTGTGGGGTAGCATAGTGGTTAAAGTGTTTTCAGGAGACCTCCCCCAGATATGTGTGAAATATTAGTGTCTCCCGCGCTTATTGCTGGAATATTGCTAAAAGCGGCGTAAAACTAAACTCAGTCAGTCAGTAATAAGATACAACAGTTTTCAGGAACTCCGAGATATAAAATATTAACAGCAGTTCTGACACATTATCTGCATAACAAGAATAATCCCCAGACTCACACACGGAATAACTGCTTCTGGCAAGAATGCCGTAACACTGTCATAATTCAGATGTCAGTAGTTGAAATACATTCCAGCACCTTGAGTGAGTGAGGGAGATTTGCCACTTTGAAATGTAACTCATTTATGTCACAAGATGTCACCTTGCTCTGGGATATAACCCAAGTGACGTAGGTCTGACGCTTTTACAACTTTGGTGACACCAGCGAGCAAAGGTATCGGTGCACCAATATGGAAACAAGATCAGGATGAATCTGGGATTCAAACACACATTTACTGGCTCCTGGTGCACCAAGGGACACAACTCTCCACAGTGTGAACAGCATGGTTTACACTGTAAGTGAGTGGTGTGGTGTTACAGTACAAACAGTACCACCTCTTAGTGCCGATCATGTTATGTCCGATTCATCCCTTTCATCAGGAAAACCTGTTGATGTATTTTCCATTGTGACACTGTAACAGTAGCACACCTTACCTTCCCGCACTGGTACAGGTAAATCAATCTATGGACTTACTGACACACCTTCAGGGTTTCACACCTTACCTTTCAGGGTTTCACACCTTACCTTCCCGCACTGGTACAGGTAAATCAATCTATGGACCTACTGACACACCTTCAGGGTTTCACACCTTACCTTCCTGCACTGGTACAGGTAAATCAATCTATGGACTTACTGACACACCTTCAGGGTTTCACACCTTACCTTCCTGCACTGGTACAGGTAAGTCAATCTATGGACCTACTGACACACCTTCAGGGTTTCACACCTTACCTTCCTGCACTGGTACAGGTAAGTCAATCAATCTATGGACCTACTGACACACCTTCAGGGTTTCACACCTTACCTTTCTGCACTGGTACAGGTAAAATCAATCCATGGACCTACTGACACACCTTCAGGGTTTCACACCTTACCTTCCTGCACTGGTACAGGTAAGTCAATCTATGGACCTACTGACACACCTTCAGGGTTTCACACCTTACCTTCCTGCACTGGTACAGGTAAGTCAATCTATGGACCTACTGACACACCTTCAGGGTTTCACACCTTACCTTCCTGCACTGGGTACAGCACTGGTAAGTCAATCTATGTCAATCTATGGACCTACTGACACACCTTCAGGGTTTCACACCTTACCTTTCTGCACTGGTACAGGTAAGTCAATCAATCTATGGACCTACTGACACACCTTCAGGGTTTCACACCTTACCTTCCTGCACTGGTACAGGTAAGTCAATCTATGGACCTACTGACACACCTTCAGAGTTTCACACAATACATGGACTTTCACACCTTCACACACCTTACCTTTCTGCACTGGTACAGGTAAGTCAATCTATGGACCTACTGACACACCTTCAGGGTTTCACACAATACATGGACCTACTGACACACCTTCAGGGTTTCACACCTTACCTTCCTGCACTGGTACAGGTAAGTCAATCTATGGACCTACTGACACACCTTCAGGGTTTCACACCTTACCTTCCTGCACTGGTACAGGTAAGTCAATCTATGGACCTACTGACACACCTTCAGGGTTTCACACCTTACCTTCCTGCACTGGTACAGGTAAGTCAATACATGGACTTAATGACACACCTTCAGGGTTTCACAGATGGGTCATCTGTGCGTATTGACTGAGAAATGACACAAACAGTTTGCACTGCAAATCTCATTGGATGTAAAAAACTATGAACGTTAGAACCTTTAAAACCACTTCAGTTGAACCCATGGAAGCATAACATCACTCAGTGAACAAGGACATTTCCATCCATTATCAGCGGTTGGCTTAACAAACAGTTCATGTTTTATCTGTTGCTGGCACACTGGTGGCAAAGGTACACAATCTACACGCTCCCAGAACTCACACAGAAACAGGGCCAGACACCTTAGCACTGAGATCGCTTGTAACCATGGAACTAATATTCTATACTAACAAACTCAGCCTCGTCTGCCAGTTTCTCCCAGAAATAACACATAAACAGTAAGACACCTTAGCACTGAGATCGCTTGTAACCATGGAACTAATATTCTATACTAACAAACTCAGTCACGCACAGAATACTAATTACATGGTTCTGTGAGCTGACGCATATCAGATTGAAGTTTTAACTGAATCTGCAAAATATTCATGTGCAATATCCAAAACATCTGAGCATCTCTTTGCCATTAAGCTGTACCTTCCAGGCTTGAATGCAATTTGTGCAGAAGGAGAAAAGATGAGTTGCAAGATAAACAATTTCCTGCATAAACACCATCCCTTCACAACCTTACGACATACAAACTCATAAGAGATATAAACCTCATTTTCCTCAATATTTCCCCCTTGGCAACAGGTGTGGGACGGGCTAGCCAATCAGGAAGGAGGATAAGACCCCCCATCATGCCTCAACAACAGCTTCTACCCAGTTTTATTTATAGTCACTGAGAAATCCCTAAGCCATGCAGGCAGGAAAACCCCTTGGAACAAAAACACTCCGCAATTTCGTAAGGTTACAAGGTCACATGCATACATTCCCCCCTGTTTCACAAGCTGCCTTTGTGACAGTCCAATCTGGGAGGAGATTGGACAGAAGTGGTTGACAGACCATTAGGAAAACATGAGGTGACTGGATGATCCCTTTAAACACATAGGGGACAGGTTCTCCGCGATCAATATTACCAATAACGTCTGTGCAGTCATCTCATAAAGTGTGATAGAATATTGGGTTCGGACACAAATACAGACTTATACACACATATACATTAAGATAGATAAAGAAAATAACCATGTTACTTTACGCTATACATTTCTCCACCCTATGTTTTTTAATGGACTGGTCCAGATGATCCCATTTTTCATGGTGGTAGCCACACACAGCTGTAGTGGGGAGTGTTTACTACACAGTGTCTCAGACCTTGAAACTTTACACCACCCTATCTAGCCTTTGTTGTCATCTGACCTCGGAACAGATAAACGGCAGGACTGTTTTGACCTATCTTGCATACAGCCATATTAGTTTACACAAAGGACTGACATTTAAGCTCGTACAATGAAGTAATCAGGGTAGTGCAGATAAACATTTAGCAATTCTGCAGTAATTATTCATATTGGAAATATCAAATAATGAGCATATTGTATTAATTTCCTGGCTGTGAACTGGTTAAAAAATGGCAGCCAAGGTATGTTCTAAAATCAAGATTTCACTGAGGGCTTAAAAGGGCCTGCATGAAAATACTATAAATGTCTTTATATAATTATGGTCTGATATAAATGGCCAAAACTGCCCCATCGAATGCTGTCACCACAATGAATTTCATCCTTTGTATGATTTTGTTTACATTCCTGCATACTCTTTGACTAGCCTCTCTGAAGACATACTTTCATACAACTTAACACAACGCACGACCATGATATGACACCATCACACCACCTCACCATCACACCACCCCTCACCATCACACCACCTCACCTCACCATCACACCACCCCTCACCATCACACCACCTCACCTCACCATCACACCACCTCTCACCACCTCATCTCACCATCACACCACCCCTCACCATCACACCACCACCCCTCACCATCACACCACCTCACCTCACCATCACACCACCTCACCATCACACCACCATGATACGACACCATCACACCACCATGATACGACACCATCACACCACCATGATACGACACCATCACACCACCTCACTATCTCACCAAAATGACACCACCTCACCACCATCACACCGCCTCACCATCACACCACCCCTCACCATCACACCACCTCACCACACCATCACACCACCATGATACGACACCATCACACCACCTCACTATCTCACCAAAATGACACCACCTCACCACCATCACACCAACTCACCACCTCACTATCTCACCAAAATGACACCACCTCACCACCATGATACGACACCATCACACCACCAACAGAACAAAGAACTCCCCTATTCCTGTGTGTAACGAGGAAAGTAATACAACAGACATGCCTCATTATTATTTCACACTGATGCTGTCTCCAGCTCACAGATACACATCTGGGAATACCCTCTGCATTATGCATCATCACACATACCACAAGCATGCATACCTGTGTTGGCCAGACTCAAGTAAATTGCAGTTTTCCACAACATGCTTCTGACCCTTACTTCTACCTTTAGTGTCACGACAACAGAGTTATGATCTGCAGCATTAAGGCAGCATCGGTCTAATTCTGCAACTACTACTACTACTGTTATGACAAGCTCAAAAGGACAATTAATTTCAGCTCATTACAACCACTGTTCGTTATACGCGTAGCAGGATGTGGAATCATCCCACAGATGACATCCTTACTGTTTGTTATACGCGTAGCAGGGCGTGGAGTCATCCCATTGATGACATCCTTACTTTCTCAGCTTGACGGTACTAACCTCTCTGGTCATGTGGACAAGGCGTCTGACTTCGGATCAGAAGGTCCTTGGTTTGAATCCCAGCACATGACTCAGAAATTTTATGGTTGCTACAGACACATTTAACCTAAATATACAAGTGGTCGGGACAAGAAAAGGCTTGTTTGTTTTATCTATTAATTCACTCTAAGCGATTTCATTATAAACATAGTTTACAGCATTCTAAGTGGAATGCACAAGCAATAAATCTTATCAAACATTCCATTTTCAAACAAATACAAACACAACACTAATGCATACTCTGAAATACCCTGACAATACTGTACCCGTGAAGATCAGGGTTAGAATACTGATCTTCAGTAACCCATGCTTGTCGTAAGAGGCGACTAACGGGATCGGGTGGTCAGGTTCGCTGACTAGGTTGACACATGTCATCGGTTCCCAATTGCTCAGATCGATGCTCATGCTGTTGACCACGGGATTGTCTGGTCCAGACTCGATTATTTGAAATATTGCTGAGTGCGGCGTAAATCTAAACTCACTCACTCACTGACAATACTCTGAGACATAAACCTGCATTGTCTGATGGATATCTTGACACATGCCTGTGGTTGTATCACCATCCTACGATTACTGTCATGTGTAGGAATATATCGTACAGACACAAGGTGACAGTGAGCGAGTCAGATGACGGCATGCATATGTAGAAGTGAAATATCTTTTTGCTTTGTTAATTCAGAACAATATTCCTCCAATCTCACAAAACATCCAGTTACAATGTGCCTGTTTTGTTATGGAATTCATTTGCAAGAATA
Organism: Haliotis rubra; assembly: GCF_003918875.1. Lineage (NCBI taxonomy): Eukaryota > Metazoa > Mollusca > Gastropoda > Lepetellida > Haliotidae > Haliotis > Haliotis rubra. Next base: position 356,607 of record NW_025767662.1, on the reverse strand, counting down.
TTCTGTAAGTAACAAAAGCAGCTTTGACTTCATGCATTCATGCATACATGTCAGATTGCTCAGAATGTGCATTTGTACGCATGATATGGAAACTGCACAGAACTGATGAAATGAAATAGTCTTTTAATTTGCAAATGCATTAAATGGTTTGTTGGGATCTGCAAACATCCGCTTGTATCTAGGGCAAATCAGAAGTAGACCACAGACGTGACTTGGTTCTTCAAGTTCGCTTGTTGACGTTTTTCCTCTCCACTCCTAAACAAAGACCCCACGTCCCCTTCTTGCAAAATGAACTGCTCCGTTCTGGAGAAGCACCCACTTACCCTGAGAAGAGGTCCAAGGGACAGTAATGACTGGTTTCAGGCCACTTTCCGGCTTTGGTCTGAAAAACAACCAATCAGAAGCTTTCATTAGAGAACACCTGCCACCCTCCATTTTGAGGGGTCATCTCAAACACATTTCAGTTTATTTTTTTCAGATGTTTGTAAACACTGGGGCACGCCTGAGTGGTCCGTTATCCAACACAAATGACACTACAAGAATGCAATGTCTTGGAAACAAAAAATATGATCAACTTCAAGGAAATGATATGACTAATATGAACTGGTTTAAAAACACAGCTGTATCAAGCAAGAGCTGTGCCATACAGCCCAAAGCCTGGAAGTTTATAAGAATTTCCCAGACAGCCGATGAACATTTGCTTGCCTGGTGAATATATACAGGGTTCTCGGCCATGTTGAAAAAAGCATCAATCATGCCGTAACAAGGAATCAGTTCACTTTCTCATGGTTCATACCAGTGCTCATATTGAATATGACTCCACAACATACGGAGTCCAGCATTGAAGATTGATCCTTCAATTCAACATGCAGCAGACTATGAAACAGATTTACAAGCGTTTTACCAAACACCACCAAACACCAATCCATCTTGTGCCAGCAGCACAAGTTTAGCTACATCTGGCTCCTTCAATGTAATCGGTTATACGCATACAAATTCTGAAAAATAATCAATTCCCCCCTGCTGCATGTGGTTACATGGACTCAATGTCTGCTGCTTTAATGGATGTAGTTTGTTTCATGCCGCTGTACTGTGTGACCACGTTCTGTAAATACTCGAGTCAGGACCAAACTGTCCAGAGATTGACATCATGAGCATCACTCCGGGATACAATGACATTCATCCACCAAGTCAGCGAGTCTGACCATCTTATGACAATACTTTGTTTCTAATGGCCAATTATCACCCTATCTTCATTAGATCTTATTCACACCTAACCAATCCAAATGACAGTATTTGTGTTTTGATGCTTTTAACATTTTATCAACATAATGTATGTGTATGTGTATGTGCGGATGCTTGTACTAGCCCAGACTGAAGCTGGTTTTATAGTGCTAGCCCACTGAGATACCATGCCGCAGTGAAGCATGAATACCCCACTCAGACACATTATACTGACTCCGAGCCGACCAGTCCTTGTTGTACCCATTAATGCCGAGTGCCAGACAGGGACCAACAAGTACCATATTTAAACGTCTTTTGGTATGTCGCGGTCGGGGATCGAAACCGCGACCTTCCGCACTCCGGGCGGACACTCTAACCACTACACCACGGAGGCGGTCGGATCAAACTCAGGCCATTGGTGAGATGAGCAAACACCTTAAATGTACGGCTACTCCAAAGCTGTTTCATCAAAATGACCCACAACTGACAATACACAACACATGATTTTCAACCAATATTTCGTTGTGATGCCTCGATACACTGGAGAAACAGCAGGAGTCAGTCCTGTGGGGAGTGGGGCAGTGGGGTAGCCTAGTGGTTAAAGCGTTCGCTTGCGATATTGCTGGAATATTGCTAAGACTGCTGCCATATAGCTGGAATACTGCTGAGAGCGGGTGTTTGACAACAAAATCTTGATCCATATATTCCCCATTTATCACCCACATCCATCAAATATTGACCCGGATATGAAAGCAGGCCCCACTCCACAGCCTGGCTGACCTAGCAGACGCACAAGTGCAGACGGAAGGAAGTATGGTGGCCGGAGGAATGGAGAAACTACTTGACACACAAGAAAACCATTACACATTTCACAATTAGTGGGCAAAGTCTCCTTAATCAATGCATTGTTCCCATGACAGACAAGGAATGTCATCTCTCACTGGGAACAATAAACCTCCTGTTTATAATTATCACATTTCAGTGTCTGTTGTTGTAAACATGAAGCTCATCAGAGCCCGGATCAAAAGAGTGAGAGAGTGTATTGCGTTGTGGTTTTACTAAGGCTGAACAAGGACACTTGGAGTTGAGGACTTTAACCTTGTATCGTCAGTGCAAAGAAATTCTGACAAAACAGCACAACTATTAATCATGTAAAACAAACAGTTCTCTTTCCAAGACCCATTATTCTGTGTGACATATCATGATAATTGGGCCAGAATTTGTTGTTGTTGTTTTGTTTGATTCTACTGTACTGCACCAACGACCGGCAACATACATAAAAACTGTTTGTCTTTGCTGAGAAAACCTTCCTCGTTTTGATATGACAGGTTTTGGCTTCTGTATTTATACATACCAGGACAGTTTATTGTTATGCCTGATGTGCATGCCAATCACTAATCTACTGAACAACATTCAGGAATAGAAATACTTTTTTTCTAAGTGTGCCTTAGGGCACCAGGCAAATATTTTAGGTGTGCCTTTCAGAAATCAAGTGTGCCCAGATGTTTTTAGAATCAATGACTGTAGCAAGGATGATGATCTTTTAAAATGTATTGTCAAAAAACAACATATGTAACCAGTTTTCTGTTATCACTGATATGTCTTCTGTTTAAGATGGCTTTCTTATCTTTCATTTGTTCTACTTTCCCAACACCTTTAATAGTTAAGAATTGTGTGAGAGGTTATCTTGTTCAACATATCTTACATACACAATTTCCAACTGAACTATCAGTACTCACAACACTCTAAATGAGAAAAAACAAACAACAGATTTCTCTATATCATCCATCATAATTCCAGTGATTTCCTGGACCAGAAAGTCAATAAATGTTTTTGCTTGTTTGTCATTTGCTTAGTGTTTTGTTTGGGGATTAAATGACTAAAGGTGTCTCTAAAATAATTAGGCGTGCCATAAGGGCACCGAGAACATTTTTTATCTGTGCCATTTCAATATTAACCATGCCATGGCATGCTAATATATGGGGTATTTCAAACCCTGACATTAGAAATGCACAACACCAAAATGCACCAACGATGCTGAGATATCATGGGTACATTGCAGTCTGACGGGGATATTTCGTATTATATGGAATGTTGTTGCGTTTCTAATGTTGTTCAATATGTGACAAAAACATTAACCTAAACGAAAATGTTCAAGACAATATTTGTTGGTTTATTCCTTCTAATTAATTGTTAATTTTTCTGCATCACAGCTAACCCCTTTTTACGTCAGACCAGCCACCCGGCACCAGCCCAAGGTCAGGTGCTAACAGTAATTTTCCGTTGTTTCCAGCCTGGAATTACATGCAGACAAACGTGACAAACCTGCTTCAACATCATTATCAAGAGATGTCTACATGTGTCTAGGAGAAGCCGAGAACAAAGCTACCTCTGACGTGCCATTAACCACGTTTCCTCTGAACTAATGAACGACGCGGCCTGCCTCCAATTAACACATCACGACTGTCTGCTCATCATCTCTGAGACCAATATCTGGGCCCATCAGCCTCAGTATCCTGACTTGTCAACATGTTACACAACTCTTTCACAACCCTGATAGATACAGTTACATATGACTGGCTGTTACAAAACAGACATTAGGTCCGATATTGGATTCTGTAGTCATTAACTGAATCAAGTTCTGACTGTTGCAATTAACACCATCACGACTGTCTGCTCATCATCTCTGAGACCAATATCTGGGCCCATCAGCCTCGGTATCCTGACTTGTCAACATGTTACACAACTCTTTCACAACCCTGATAGATACAGTTACATATGATTGGCTGTTACAAAACAGACATTAGGTCCGATATTGATTCTGTAATCATTAACTGAATCAAGTTCTGACTGTTGCAATTAACACCATCACGACTGTCTGCTCATCATCTCTGAGACCAATATCTGGGCCCATCAGCCTCGGTATCCTGACTTGTCAACATGTTACACAACTCTTTCACAACCCTGATAGGTACAGTTACATATGACTAGCTGTTACAAAACAGACATTAGGTCGATATTGGATTCTGTAATCATTAACTGAATCAAGTTCTGACTGTTGCAATTAACACCATCACGACTGTCTGCTCATCATCTCTGAGACCAATATCTGGGCCCATCAGCCTCGGTATCCTGACTTGTCAACATGTTACACAACTCTTTCACAACCCTGATAGGTACAGTTACATATGACTGGCTGTTACAAAACAGACATTAGGTCCGATATTGGATTCTGTAATCATTAACTGAATCAAGTTCTGACTGTTGCAATTAACACCATCACGACTGTCAGATGATCATCGGTGTCATCATGGCCGACCAGCCTCAGTATCAACCTGTTACACATCATACAACTCATTCGCAACATTGATAGAATTGATAGATACAGTTACATGTCACTGGCTGTTACAAAACAGACATTATTTTGTCTAGTATATTTCGTAAGCATTAACCTTTAAAATGCAAGTAGTGGATTGTTACCCGGGAGGATGAGATGGTGATTTGACCATCAACTGTATGATGCCTAACTTGGCATGTATATTTCTCAGGGAGCTGAGAATGACACTAAGTACTACTGCGCTTGTAGGCTTGAATAGTCTGAGGCTGTATAATATTCTTATGCTACTTTGATAAATATTTTATTGACATCCGACCTTTCCAAAAATGATAAAGGTAGTAGTTAAATGCTCACCACTATTATAAACCTACAGATAGCAGTACAGTATTGTAACAGATCTGTCTTTTATTCAGGGGGTGGGATTACCCATGACCAAGATGACATGTACTGACATGTGTCTCCAGCATTTCTTGCAACCACCCTCCCATCCACCAACTTTTGTATCCCCCTCTCATCCACCAACTTTTGTAACCCCCTCCCATCCACCAACTTTTGTACCCCTTCCCATCCACCAACTTTTGTACCCCTCCCATCCACCAACTTTTTGTATCCCCTCCCATCCACCAACTTTTGTTTCCCCTCCCATCCAACAACTTTCGTACTCCTCTCATCCATCCACTTTTGTACCCCCCTCCCATCCACCAACTTTTGTACCCCTCCCATCCACCAACTTTTGTTTCCCCTCTCATCCACCAACTTTTTGTTTCCCCTCTCATCCACCAACTTTTGTATCCCTCCCATCCACCAACTTTTGTTGCCCCCTCCCATCCACCAACTTTTGTAAATTCTCCCATCCACCAACTTTTGTTTCCCCTCCATCCACCAACTTTTTGTTTCCACCTCATCCACCAACTTTGTATCCCCTCCCATCCACCAACTTTTTGTACCCCTCCCATCCACCAACTTTTTGTACCCTCTCCATCCACCAACTTTTGTACCCCTCTCCCATCCACCAACTTTTGTATCCCCTCCCATCCACCACCAACTTTTTGTACATCCACCAACTTTTGTATCCCCTCCCATCCACCAACTTTTGTACCCCCTCCCATCCACTTTTGTACCCCCTCCCATCCACCAACTTTTGTTTCCCCTCTCATCCACCAACACCTCATCCACCAACTTTTTGTACCCCCTCCCATCCACCAACTTTTTGTACCCCCTCTCATCCACCAACTTTTGTTTCCCCTCTCATCCACCAACTTTTGTATCCCCCTCCCATCCACCAACTTTTGTACCCCCTCTCATCCACCAACTTTTGTACCCCTCCCATCCACCAACTTTTTGTACCCCCTCCCATCCACCAACTTTTGTTTCCCCTCTCATCCACCAACTTTTGTATCCCCTCCCATCCAACAACTTTTGTATCCCCTCTCATCCACCAACTTTTGTAACCCCTCTCATCCACCAACTTTTGTACCCCCTCCCATCCACCAACTTTTTGTATCCCCCTCCCATCCACCAACTTTTGTATCCCCTCCCATCCAACAACTTTTTGTACCCCCTCCCATCCTCCCATCCACCAACTTTTGTACCCCCTCTCATCCACCAACTTTTGTATCCCCTCTCATCCACCAACTTTTGTTTCCCCTCTCATCCACCAACTTTTGTTTCCCCTCTCATCCACCAACTTTTGTTTCCCCTCTCATCCACCAACTTTTGTACCCCCTCTCATCCACCAACTTTTTGTTTCCCCCTCTCATCCACCAACTTTTGTACCCCCTCTCATCCACCAACTTTTGTTTCCCCTCTCATCCACCAACTTTTGTTTCCCCTCTCATCCACCAACTTTTGTACCCCTCTCATCCACCAACTTTTGTTTCCCCCTCTCATCCACCAACTTTTGTTTCCCCCTCTCATCCACCAACTTTTGTATCCCCCTCCCATCCACCAACTTTTGTTTCTGCAATGAAAGTGTTGTGAAATATCTTGATGCCATCTGGCAAAAACACCAAGTCCATTATAAGCTTCAGGTGTATATGAACAATTACAAAACATGTGGCACAAATTACTCAGGCTGCTAAACCTGTGAGCATATTACGAAGCTTTGATGCAGAAATACCAGAATGGCCTACAAGATCCGTGGAGGCAATAATGCACAGTTACTGTCGGCTACCAGTTTGTGGTCGGAGTAATCTCAAATGGTACACACTAATTAGTGGCGGCACAAAGCATCACACTTAAGTCTCATGTGCCACAACACACTGAAGTAGTTGTTTCAAGATGTCCGTGCACTTAATACGAAATTTGATGCCACATTTGAAAATACTTATAATGGGGAGAGTTCTGTGATGTGGTGAGGTAATATAAGAAGTTCTATTGCCTACCACTTCATGGTCATTCGGACGAGTGCCCTCCAACCCTACATGCTTCTGCCATACAATATCACTTCTCCCATCTCTCAGATTAAAAAACAAATAATTCAAAGGTGTGATTCACCTCAGAAAACAGAGGATATTATCTTACTCTTAGTACTGTATTGGGATGTGGGCAGTACCACACCCACAGTATTGGGATACGAGCCATATCACACCCACAGTATTCTGTCATACAATATCACTTCTCCCAACTCTCAGATTTAAAAACAAATAATTCAAAGGTGTGATTCACCACAGAAAACAGAGGATATTATATTACTAGTAGTAGTGTATTGGGATTCGGGCTGTATCACACCCACAGTATCGGGATTCGGCTGTATCACACCCACAGTATCGGGATTCGGGCTGTATCACACCCACAGTATCGGGATTCGGGCTGTATCACACCCACAGTATCGGGATTCGGGCCATATCACACCCACAGTATTGGGATACAAGCCATATCACACCCACAGTATCGGGATACAAGCCGTATCACACCCACAGTATTGGGATACAAGCCATATCACACCCACAGTATCGGGATTCGGGCCATATCACACCCACAGTATTGGGATACAAGCCGTATCACACCCAGAGTATTGGGATACAAGCCATATCACACCCACAGTATTGGGATACAAGCCATATCACACCCACAGTATTGGGATACGAGCCGCATCACACCCACAGTATTGGGATACAAGCCGTATCACACCCACAGTATCGGGATTCGGGCCATATCACACCCACAGTATTGGGATACAAGCCGTATCACACCCACAGTATTGGGATACAAGCCATATCACACCCACAGTATTGGGATACAAGCCATATCACACCCACAGTATTGGGATTCGGGCCATATCACACCCACAGTATTGGGATACAAGCCGTATCACACCCACAGTATTGGGATACAAGCCATATCACACCCACAGTATTGGGATACAAGCCATATCACACCCACAGTATTGGGATACAAGCCGCATCACACCCACAGTATTGGGATACAAGCCATATCACACCCACAGTATTGGGATACAAGCCATATCACACCCACAGTATTGGGATACAAGCCATATCACACCCACAGTATTGGGATACAAGCCAAGCATCACACCCACAGTATTGGGATACAAGCCATTATCACACCCACAGTATCGGACCCATATCACACCCACAGTATTGGGATACAAGCCGTTATCACACCCACAGTATTGGGATACAAGCCATGTCACACCCACAGTATTGGGATACAAGCCATATCACACCCACAGTATCGGGATTCGGGCCATATCACACCCACAGTATTGGGATACAAGCCGTATCACACCCACAGTATTGGGATACAAGCCATATCACACCCACAGTATTGGGATACAAGCCATATCACACCCACAGTATTGGGATACAAGCCGTATCACACCCACAGTATCGGGAAACAAGCCATATCACACCCACAGTATTGGGATACAAGCCATATCACACCCACAGTATTGGGATACAAGCCATATCACACCCACAGTATCGGGATTCGAGCCATATCACACCCACAGTATTGGGATACAAGCCGTATCACACCCACAGTATTGGGATACAAGCCATATCACACCCACAGTATTGGGATACAAGCCATATCACACCCACAGTATTGGGATACAAGCCATATCACACCCACAGTATTGGGATACAAGCCATATCACACCCACAGTATTGGGATACAAGCCATATCACACCCACAGTATTGGGATACAAGCCATATCACACCCACAGTATTGGGATACAAGCCGTATCACACCCACAGTATTGGGATACAAGCCGTATCACACTCACAGTATTGGGATACAAGCCATATCACACCCACAGTATTGGGATACAAGCCATATCACACCCACAGTATTGGGATTCGGGCCATATCACACCCACAGTATTGGGATACAAGCCGTATCACACTCACAGTATTGGGATACAAGCCGTATCACACCCACAGTATTGGGATACAAGCCATATCACACCCACAGTATTGGGATACAAGCCATATCACACCCACAGTATTGGGATACAAGCCATATCACACCCACAGTATTGGGATACAAGCCGTATCACACTCACAGTATTGGGATACAAGCCGTATCACACTCACAGTATTGGGATACAAGCCATATCACACCCACAGTATTGGGATACAAGCCATATCACACCCACAGTATTGGGATACGAGCCGCATCACACCCACAGTATTGGGATACAAGCCATATCACACCCACAGTATTAGGATACAAGCTATATCACACCCACAGTACTGGGATACAAGCCATATCACACCCACAGTATTGGGATATGAGCCGCATCACACCCACAGTATTGGGATACATATCACCACACCTCTCCACTGCCCTATTTGCCCTTATTTTTCCTGTACAGAGATAAGTTTATCAGAGATCAGTTCCAGTTCGATCAGGAACCTGGGGTCAGTGCAGTAAGTCACATCTAACCGGTACTAATCTTAGTTTGTCAAAACATAAATAGAAACAAATAATTCCTTCCAATCCCAGTCTGTGTACATGGCCCGATCTGTATATAACAGGTAAAGGTCACCTCTGTCTGACGTGAAGGAAGGATTATCCAGATCATTCATAATCATATCTAAGTCAAAGCTGTCAACAATCCTATCAAAATCAACCAGCAACGATATGCTACACAAAAGACGTTAAGGAACATCCAAGGTTTTAATAGGACTATAGCTAATCTCTCATGCCATGACAGATTAGCTTTGGTCATATGACAGAATTGAGTGTTCCTCTACTTCTTTTGAGCAGTATATATATATTTATATAACCTTTGTAGTAACCGACTTTCCGTCCCCACAACTGACCTCAATTATGGGTCACTAATGTTTTGGTGTTCATTGTTTGAACATCACTACTAGTTGTTTGTTTGTTTAAAGCCGCATTCAGCGATATGATGACCTAGTCTAACCCACAGCAGGGGGGAAGGGGGGTATAAGTACTGAATGACAGATTGGGGTCTCTGTTCCAGTGACAGCCAGAGTCACAGCCAAGGTCAGGTCACACACATTTACGTCACACAGCGTAAATAACTGACCATCTCCGAATCTACATCTATGAAAAGCGTGGGTCCTGGAGAAGACAACTCTAAAGTAATGTGTACATATTTTAACATGAATATACACTAAAATATGGAGCACTACTGTGGAGCACAGTGGTGTAGTGGTTAGCATGCTGGCCTCTCACGCCAAAGGTCCGGGTTCGAATCCCAGTGGAGACACCAAAATTTGTGACCTGGGTCTCATGCTGTGTTGTGTCCTTGGGCAAGGCACTTCGTCCACATTGCACTCAGTCCACCCAGCTGTTCAAATGGGTACCTGAGAAGCGGATGTACGGACCTATACGGTCGCGCGAAGCTCTTAGTAGCACAATTCCGTCAGGGTAATAATGTAACGCCGGAGAGCAACGTTGTGATGGATTCTAGGCACAAAAATTAGCATTATTATTATTATTATTAATATGGATATAAGTATCAAATGGTACATCGTAACACTGAGTGAGTGAACATTGTTTTATGTCACCTCCAGCAATATTTCAGCAATAATGTGCCACCTGAAACTCTGACAAACCATGACATATAGCCTTCGATACATAATACATACAAGCTGTCCTTGTGATACAAAACAGGTACCGTCAACTTTCTAACCGACAGGAGAACCTCACTACATTGGGACAAATGCAAGCTTGACAGGTGACGTGAGTGTCCTTATTTACAAGAAAGCTGTTGGGAATAATTTTGGCTATCCTGTGATTCAGGCCTACCAAAGAAAACTTTGCCACTGTGCAGAAAAACGCAGAAAAGCCCACATTAATCGTGGAAATAGCAACATAAACATAATACCTCGCTACTGAAACAGTAAAAACAGCAGCGAAAAACTATGAAACTGCAACATTTTTATATCAACGAACTTTGACCTCTACTGCGCATGAGCATTACGATCCGCGCTTCCTTCCAATTTCCGAGGATGTGACGTTAAATATTAACTCACTCACTCACTCCAATTTCCGAGCAACCGTGAATCGCCTCGCGTAGAAAAAGTATTAAATATGTCAAAATAATTGCTGTCAATCATTTCATACGAATGGAAAGGAAACTAAACAAGTGTGCACACAAATATCAAGATGATAAATGCCAAATAACACAACAGAAATACTTAAAAAGGGGAAGTAACTTTTGTCCAAGCTGGAAAATGTCAACATGCGGTCGAGACTTCCTCTTCCATGTGCGCATGCGCAAAATTGAAGTTGCAGGCTCTTCGTTTTTTTATGCAGTTTGAGCGATTTAAAGTTGCTGTTTTAACTGTTTCAGTAGCGAGGTATTATGTTTATGTTGCTATTTCCACGATTAATGTGGGCTTTTCTGTGTTTTTCTGCATAGTGGCAAAGTTTTCTTTGGTAGGCCTGTGATTGTTCGAGACGTACTAAGAGCAGTTTCAAGGAAGAAATACCCGTCAATGTTTCCCTCTTACATTTTATTCACTGCCTCTGTGTTAATCTGGTGTCTTAATATCAGGTGTTCTGATACAGGTACAGGTACAGATACAGGTACAGGTACAGATACAGATGGGTGTCGTGATTATTGCATTGTGTATCATATTCTTGGTTGCCAACATCTATTCGTGAGCACTCCCAGTGTACGACTGACCTGTGTGTACAGAATTAGATCAAGGTCAGTACTACCTGACATTCCTTCATGAGGGATGGTTCAGTCAAATGATAGCTTCTTTCTGGAAGATAAGACACAGCCTAGATGGCAGCTTGGACAAGTCCAGATCATTCCGGTATGTCCGCCAACATAAACGGTTGACGAGTGTTGAATTAAATATTCAATGTAGTCATTGACAATGTTTAATTACCAAAACCTTTTCCTGTATACAGTTGAAGGACTATTGTATCAACTGGGTAATTTCCTACCAATCATGACCGTTCACATACCTGGTATGTCCGCCAACATGAAGGTTGACGAGTGTTGAATTAAGTGTAAATCAATGTAGTCATTGACAATGTTTAATTACCAAAACCTTTTCCTGTATACAGTTGAAGGACTGTTATTAATCCTACCTCATGACTGTACCTGGTTGAACATGAATGAGACCCAAAACATGAATGGATGCCATAAATCTGTTGGAACACACCTGTTTCTGTATTGCTGCACTAAACCATATGAAAACATTCTGTAAGTAATTGACAGAGGGACACTCAGTCCAGTGATTGACGGTATGGTCAAATCTGGAACTCTGAACACCAATTTAGATCTTCACAGGAAGGTATAAAACAAAGAATTCTATCTATAATGATTCACATCTATGTTTATCAGTGGTAAAAGGTAATCAAAACATACACCTTAAAGTTAGAGTATCATAATTGGTACATCCACTTTGTAACCCAGCAGGGGCGCAGTAGGGTAGCCTAGTGGTTAAAGCGTTGGCTCGTCATGCTGAAGACCCGGTTCTGAATCCCCTAAAAAGGGTACAATGTGTGAAGCCCATTTCTGGTGTTCCCCGCCTTGATATTGCTGGAATATTGCTAAAAGCGGCGTAAAACCAAACTCAGTCAGTCAGTTGTAACCCAGCAACACTAAGCTTCTCACAGGGTGGTACATTGTTCTCTGAACTCTATACTGGGATGTCAAAGACGGTGTCAGACTTTGAGGTAGAGCTTGCGTCATATAGTGTCATGTACTCAGCTGGTTTCAGATATAAACACTGAGGTCATAAGTTATGTTTATGATATATGATTTCTTCTGGAAACGTGTACCCACTGCCACAAGCAATGACATTTCTTGCATCATGAAAATAACTGTCGTAGTGACACAATTCTCCAAACACCACAGATTACTCTGGAATAATCAGTTTGTCAGCCTCAAAGATAAACAAATATGATGGTGAACATTTTTTATGAAGATGTCAATGATATATTCAGAAAGAGAATGCTCTTGTCATACATCCACCATATTACTACGATAATCACTTACGTCCAAATTCATAATTAACGAGACAAACAGACACGTGAGAAATGACAAGGGAGCCTCGATGACCAGAGAGCCGGTATTACTCATCGTACCCAAGTTGAAAGAAAACCTTTAAACATAACCCTCTCATATTCATGGCTTGTGTCAACATACTCCTTCTTTCCCTCAAGCTAGTCTCCCTGGAACTGTTTTCAAAGGAATAAGAATTTGTTTCTTTTTCAAATGAAGCAGATAGCTCAAGGGAATGTCAATTGAATTGTGGTGATAATAAAATACCCTTTGTTCTCAAACTAACTGCTTTGTTAGACTTTTTTTATGAAAATGTCTTTGTTTCATTTCACGACAGGCCTCGTGATGTTAACATGCTTTGGGTTCAATTGTCTCCTCCTTGATAACAGACGGACCGCCCGGTCCCTTGATGTCCCTTGCAGAGTGACACTCACTCCCACCCTCTTAGTGAGACACTTCCTCCCGTCCCCCCAAGGAACCCCCGCCACCCCTCCCACCCATCAGTCATCAACCATTAGTGAGGCACCCTTTGGGACAACATTTCAGATGACAAATGTTATCAAACATACCCTAAAATCCTACCTTAAACACAAACATGAGACTTACAACCACCACTGCCTGCAGATTGAGGAAATAGCATTGTTCAACAGACTTTCAGTGTTAATGGAAGCCCCACTACAAAACAACACTCGGAGGATGAGTCACAAATCTATGACAGGTCATTCTAATACCGTCTTTACTGGTTCTTCACTTCCTGCGGTGAGTGAGTGAGTGAGTGAGTGGAGTTTCTGCCTCGTCTATTGCAGCAATGACATGACTATGGAAATGATTCACATGATTCTCTGTAGGGATTCAGTGATACACTGTAGGGATTCAGTGATACACTGTAGGGATTTAGTGATACGCTGTAGGGATTCAGTGATACGCTGTAGGGATTCAGTGATACGCTGTAGGGATTCAGTGATACACTGTAGGGATTCAGTGATACACTGTAGGGATTCAGTGATACACTGTAGGGATTCAGTGATACGCTGTAGGGATTCAGTGATACACTGTAGGGAGTGATACGCTGTAGGGATTCAGTGATACGCTGTAGGGATTCAGTGATACACTGTAGGGATTCAGTGATACACTGTAGGGATTCAGTGATACACTGTAGGGATTCAGTGATACACTGTAGGGATTCAGTGATACACTGTAGGGATTCAGTGATACACTGTAGGGATTCAGTGATACACTGTAGGGATTCAGTGATACACTGTAGGGATTCAGTGATACACTGTACAGTTTCGGTGATACACTGTAGGGATTCAGTGATACACTGTAGGGATTAAACCTAGTTCTTCAGTGTGAGTGAGTGAGTGAGTTTAGTTTTACGCCGCTTTTAGCAATATTCCAGATATATCACGGCGGGGGACACCAGAAATGGGCTTCACATATTGTACCCATGTGGGGAATCGAACCCGGGTCTTCGGCGTGACGAACGAACGCTTCAACTACTTGCCTAATTGAATCCACTTATTACAACTTATATACAACTGTCAATATACAACTAAAAAATTATTAACAATTCGCAAGAATATGAATAAAACTGCCATATCGGAACCAAACAAAAAGCTTTCAACAATCTGCTTTCAATATTCATACATAGTGACAGAAAACGCCCGTCCTTAATATCAGTAGCCATAAAACAATAGTTATGAATTAAGCCATCAAACTTCAATTCACAAATAAGAGATGTTATCTTCTCAGATGCCGATTCTTGGATGAAAGTGGATGTTACCATTTTTATCCACTATAACAAAACTGAAACTGCTTGTGTTTATTCTTGCCAATTTTCATTCACAGTGACCAGAAAGTAGTGTGTATCTGCCGTCTAATACCCTTCGATGTTTCTGTACAGTGGGTCTAATAGATGATAGCTATCCTGCAATGAAATGCACATGAAGCCGATGAATGAATCACGTTTGATGCCGACCAAACCAGGAGCGCCATCCATCACATATTCTGTTTTTATCCCAGAGTTTTAACGATGGATGAGTCAGGGTTTCGGCTTCAGTGTAGAATATTTCAAATGGAACATTAAAGTACGATAATTAGGGCAGTCCACTGCTGCTTGACTGAGATGAATTTGGTGCAGAGTTTTTCCAGTTCTGCTGACAGGGTTCTAGAATTACCATCGCTCGTCGTAGGTCAAGTTAGATCATTGCTGGTCTTGACCGGGGTACAGCTATCTGTTCATTCAGCTCAATCAATAGTTTAAATTATTGTCCGTTATCCACTGTATCAGAGCTCCATTCTGTTTGATTAACATCCCGGAAACTTTACCATCCTCCGACCATCATCTTGGGTCTGGGTTCCCTTGAACAGCAGCTTAAACTTAGGGTTCCATTGAACATCAGCTTAAATGACTTGATGCTCACCTTAGGAGGAAAATCTAACTTTCTTCAGTCTCTGAATATATATAATTTTGACAGGGACAGATGACTTGATGCTCACCTGCATCTGAGGAAAATCTAACTTTCTTCATCAGGTCTTTTACATATATAATTTTGACAGGAACAGATGACTTGATGCTAACCTTCTTCGTCAGATCTTTTACATCTAATTTTGACAGGAAAATCTACTTGATGCTCGCTTCATCAGGTCTTTTCTTCATCAGGTCTTTTACATATATAATTTTGACAGGAACAGATGACTTGATTCGGACCTGAATCTGAGGAAAATCTAACCTTCTTCATCAGATCTTTTACATCATAGAAAGTGCTGGACAGAACTAAAACAATATGTGAGACAAGTCGTTTGGAATGAAGAACCAATTAACATGAGTCTTCTAAACAGACTTTGTACAAGCCCTTCATACATCTAACTAAAACAGAAGACTGGTCTAAATGATCTTTTCGACTGCTGCCATGTGACCATGTGACCCGATGGTATGATGAAACCACTTGATCATAATCCTGGTATTCAAACTCATGTGCTAGAGTGAAACCACTTGATCATAATCCAATTGGGCATTCACTGCTCACAATGGTATGAGTGTTCCAATGGAGTATTCAAACAATATGAGGGTATGGTGTTCCAATGGAATGTAAACTTGCAGGGGCCTTAGACATATGGGCATACACTGCAGACAGTGAATGAATGAGTGAGTGAGGTTTTACACCACTTTTAGCAGTATTCAAGCAATATCACTGCTGAGAACATCAAAAATGAGCTTCACACATTGTACTCATGTGGGGAATCAAAACTGGGACTTTGGTATGACACATGAATGCTTTAACCACAAGGCTACCCCACATACAAACTCCAAAGACAAGAGTAATTTACTCATGCCTTGATTCAGAAAATGTTTTCACAATTTTCCAACCTATGTATAGCAACACTGTTAAGTTGAAACAAAAACAAGGTAACTGGAGTGCCATGTGTAGGAGTCAAGCTGTGGTGTGGGTGATCAACAGTTGGAGACAGTTTTGTTTGATAACAATGCTTGATTACATCTGGAAAGATAAGACAACTTGTTCTGAATGCCGACACATGTCTTACAGTTAATGTGACTTGTATATGTATTATACAAAACTAAACCCAATACTTAGGTCTAGCAAAGTCTATTCCACAACATCAACATCATAAAAAGACTTTTCAAGAGAGAAAAAATTATTGTGCAAAATCACTAAAACAAATCATAAAAAGTGAAAAACTATTTCACTGACTATATGTTCATCCTCCCCGAAAAATACCATCAGCTCAAGCTATTACCCCACCCTTCTTCTGAGGCACCCCAGAGATACCACGCTTCTCTAAGAATTCCCCACCTCCTCTGAAGACACTGCCTCCATCAGCACCCCAGAGATACCACCCTTCTTCTAAGAGTCCCCCACCCCCTCTGAAGACACTTGCCTCCATCAGCACCCCAATGATACCACCCCTTCTCTAAGAGTTCCCCCGACCCTGGGAAGACATTGCCTCCATCAGCACCCCAATGATACCACCCCCCTAAGAGTTCCCCGACCCTGGAAAGACACTGCCTCCATCAGCACCCCAATGATACCACCCCCCAAGAGTTCCCCGACCCTGGGAAGACACTGCCTCCATCAGCACCCCAATGATACCACCCCCTAAGAGTTCCCCTCGACCCTGGGAAGACACTGCCTCCATCAGCACCCCAATGATACCACCCTCCCAAGAGTTCACCCGACCCCTGGGAAGACACTGCCTCCATCAGCACCCCAATGATACCACCCCCTAAGAGTTCCCCCGACCCCTGGGAAGACACTGCCTCCATCAGCACCCCAATGATACCACCCCCTAAGAGTTCCGGGAAGACACTGCCTCCATCAGCACCCCAATGATACCACCCCCTAAGAGCTCCCCTGACCCCTGGGAAGACACTGCCTCCATCAGCACCCCAATGATACCACCCTTCTAAGAGTTCCACCTCACCCCTCTGAAGACACTGCCTCCATCAGCACCCCAATGATACCACCCTTCTCTAAGAGGTGCACTTCACCCCTCTGAAGACACTTGCCTCCATCAGCACCCCAGAGATACCACCCTTCTTCTAAGAGTCCCCCACCCCCTCTAAAGACACTGCCTCCATCAGCACCCCAGAGATACCACCCTTCTTCGAGGTGCACTTCACCCCCTCTGAAGATATTGCCAGCATCAACACCCCAGAGATACCACCCTTCTTCTAGGAATCCCCAACCCCCTCTAAAGACACTGCCTCCATCAGCACCCAGAGATAGCAGTTCCTCTGATGTCCACAGTGTGCACTGTCAACTACAGCCAGCACTGCCTGTTTACACTTCAAACACCGGCAGTGTGAGAGGTAATTGTAGAAAGCCCATGTCAACACTGCTACATCCAATCTGTTATGTTTTTCACAGCCTGACTCAGATAACTGACACACAAAATCTATCACAAATGTTTGTAAAACAAAACCATGAAAGCTCTGGTTTACAATGAAAATATCCACTTAATCTGTCACTTTACTGAACATAACAGCATGTCAAGAATGTTGATGCGCCAAATTCTTGAATCATTTCATACAAAAAATATTGCCCCGAGAAAAAGAGAATTAATGTGGTTTGACACAACTGAAATATTCCAACTATTTCATGACAACCTGTAAATAATCGAGCCTAGCAAAAAAGTGGTTGACAATATCATCAACAACCAATCCATGGGGTATTGTGGGGAGTCTGATCCTGAATCACAAAAAGGAGACAACAAAGGGGTACAATGAACTTGTCTTATCGTGAATTCCACAAAGAAACACACGTGTGGAACTTTGGCCTTCTCTGACCAAATCCTGAAACCAAGACAATCACATGGGGTGCCATGGAATTATCCAGATTATCAAACAGGAAACGGGATGAGGCATCCCAGCCTTAGACTGACCCCAAATCTCACAAGAAAGCACAAACATAGTAGTTGGGGCTAGTCTGACCCCAAATCCCCAAAGAAGAAGGTATACTGGGGCCTAGCCTGATCCCAAATGCCAAAAGGAATATACATGTAGGGTACCGTGACCTTTTCTGACTGAATTCCAAAAGGGTGAGTGAGTGAGTTAAGATTTAACGTCACATCGGCAATTTTTCAGCCATATCGTGACGAGAATAAATTGTGGACATTTATAAACAACAAGTACATATTATAAAATCTGTCATCAAAGGACATTAAAACAACTAGACTATCACAGACAAAAAACAAAACTAGTATCTATCTCTAAAACTGGATTTCTAATTAAGACAATACAATTAAAAACAGGCTATAGATCGCCAACAACTTCCAAAAGGGAGACAACCATTGGGTACTGTGACTTTGCCCTCAAATGTCTGACAGTAAATATAACACACCAAAGATCTCATCCTGGACTCCTGAATGTCCTGGGGGGACAGTAAATTTATTAACACACCACTAAAACCCTATCTATCTACACAGATAGCACTTCAAATTCTATAGGGCAAAAAATACAATTTTTTCAAAAGGTGCCACAGAGCATAATTTAGGTGTGCCTTTGTGAAAATACAACACATTCAACTTCTACATCACTTAAGGGCACAGAATCAATTTCAGAGATGAAATGTGGAACAAACCCATCATAACAACCATTTTAATCCACAGGTTAATTACCAGTTATCTTGAGTATTCTCAAAAGGTTAACTGTTCCCCCGATATTCATCACTGATGTCACTTCATGTCTACCATACAAACAACAAAAATATAAATAGACTTGTTAAACAATTCCCCAAGTAAAACTTGTGTAACCTCTGTACAGGGAAGAACAGCGAGACTACATCCAGCAGAGTTATGGCATAATTACACAACCACCAGAGTAACACACCTTCACACACGATGACATTATCTGGGGAACACAACAGGATGCCTGTCATGTAGATTAACAACACTCTCATCACAACATATGCCTGGAATGTTTATTTATTTTTTAAACATAAAAAGACAAAATATGTGCAAATGGGGAGTATTTCTTTTCAAATGTTCAAATGTTATATCATTTTTATGTGAAAAATATACTTCCTTTATAATAAATATGATGCTTTACTAATTTAGTCTATTCCTCTGGCAAAAAACAAAGCAATTCTTAATGCAGTGTCTTATAAAAATTGTCCATGTGTAATGGTGGCAAGTTTCCTTGAGTGGTCCAATTATAGTTTTAAAACATTAAAATATTTGCCATGCAAGTTCTTACTTGGTTTCAACTGACTCTATTCAAATATGTCAGTCTTATCTAAAAATGTACACCTAAAACTTGACACCCCACCTTCATGTTTTCCTGGTTCATGTACTTTCAAAAACAACCCCGGACATCTTGATTCACGTGAACTCCACTGACAAGAGCACCCACTGCCATTCAGAAAGTGGTCTAATGTAATAAAAGCTGTATTTCGGATTACACTTTCACAGGCAAGTACAGACTGTAATACTTTAGGGGTTGGCCATGGGAGCTGTACCAGTTTATACTTGTCAGGGGGTACACAAAGTATGTGATCTACACTACCACTTGTCAGACTTTAGGGGTTGGCCATGGGAGCTGTACCAGTTTATACTTGTCAGGGGGTACACAAAGTATGTGATCTACACTACCACTTGTCAGACTTTAGAGGTGGGCCATGGGAGTTGTACCAGTTTATACTTGTCAGGGGGTACACAAAGTATGTGATCTACACTACCAGTTGTCAGACTTTAGGGGTGGCCATGGGAGTTGTACCAGTTTATACTTGTCAGGGGGTACACAAAGTATGTGATCTACACTACCAGTTGTCAGACTTTAGGGGTGGGCCATGGGAGTTGTACCAGTTTATACTTGTCAGGGGGTACACAAAGTATGTGATCTACACTACCAGTTGTCAGACTTTAGGGGTGGGCCATGGGAGTTGTACCAGTTTACTCTTGTCAGGGGTACACAAAGTATGTGATCTACATTACCAGTTGTCAGACTTTAGGGGTTGGCCATGGGAGTTGTACCAGTTTATACTTGTCAGGGGGTACACAAAGTATGTGATCTACACTACCAGTTTGTCAGACTTTAGGGGTGGGCCATGGGAGTTGTACCAGTTTATACTTGTCAGGGGTACACAAAGTATGTGATCTACACTACCAGTTGTCAGACTTTAGGGGTTGGCCATGGGAGTTGTACCAGTTTATACTTGTCAGGGGGTACACAAAGTATGTGATCTACACTACCAGTTGTCAGACTTTAGGGGTGGGCCATGGGAGTTGTACCAGTTTATACTTGTCAGGGGTACACACAAGTATGTGATCTACACTACCAGTTGTCAGACTTTAGGGGTGGGCCATGGGAGTTGTACCAGTTTATACTTGTCAGGGGGTACACAAAGTATGTGATCTACACTACCACTTGTCAGACTTTAGGGGTTGGCCATGGGAGTTGTACCAGTTTATACTTGTCAGGGGGTACACAAAGTATGTGATCTACACTACCAGTTGTCAGACTTTAGGGGTGGGCCATGGGAGTTGTACCAGTTTATACTTGTCAGGGGGTACACAAAGTATGTGATCTACACTACCAGTTGTCAGACTTTAGGGGTTGGCCATGGGAGTTGTACCAGTTTATACTTGTCAGGGGGTACACAAAGTATGTGATCTACACTACCAGTTGTCAGACTTTAGGGGTGGGCCATGGGAGTTGTACCAGTTTATACTTGTCAGGGGTACACAAAGTATGTGATCTACACTACCAGTTGTCAGGACTTTAGGGGTGGGCCATGGGAGTTGTACCAGTTTATACTTGTCAGGGGTACACAAAGTATGTGATCTACACTACCAGTTGTCAGACTTTAGGGGTGGGCCATGGGAGTTGTACCAGTTTATACTTGTCAGGGGGTACACAAAGTATGTGATCTACACTACCAGTTGTCAGACTTTAGGGTGGGCCATGGGAGTTGTACCAGTTTATACTTGTCAGGGGGTACACAAAGTATGTGATCTACACTACCAGTTGTCAGACTTTAGGGTTGGGCCATGGGAGTTGTACCAGTTTATACTTGTCAGGGGGTACACAAAGTATGTGATCTACACTACCAGTTGTCAGACTTTAGGGTGGGCCATGGGAGTTGTACCAGTTTATACTTGTCAGGGGGTACACAAAGTATGTGATCTACACTACCACTTGTCAGACTTTAGGGGTTGGCCATGGGAGTTGTACCAGTTTATACTTGTCAGGGGGTACACAAAGTATGTGATCTACACTACCAGTTGTCAGACTTTAGGGGTGGGCCATGGGAGTTGTACCAGTTTATACTTGTCAGAGGGTACACAAAGTATGTGATCTACACTACCAGTTGTCAGACTTTAGGGGTGGGCCATGGGAGTTGTACCAGTTTATACTTGTCAGGGGGTACACAAAGTATGAGATCTACACTACCAGTTGTCAGACTTTAGGGTTGGCCATGGGAGTTGTACCAGTTTATACTTGTCAGGGGGTACACAAAGTATGTGATCTACACTACCACTTGTCAGACTTTAGGGTGGGCCATGGGAGTTGTACCAGTTTATACTTGTCAGGGGGTACACAAAGTATGTGATCTACACTACCAGTTGTCAGACTTTAGGGGTGGGCCATGGGAGTTATACCAGTTTATACTTGTCAGGGGGTACACAAAGTATTTGATCTACACTACCAGTTGTGAGACTTTAGGGGTGGGCCATGGGAGTTATACCAGTTTATACTTGTCAGGGGGTACACAAAGTATGCGATCTACACTACCAGTTGTCAGACTTTCATTTTTGTGTAAGCTGCGTTGGCCGAGTAGGTTAGATGGCTGACAATTAACTGACTTTGTATGCTGGGAATTGGAAAGTGTAATCACTTAAAAGGAATACCGTCCATCCCATCCACCCATCCCACCAACCTACTACGCCATACTACTCAACTAAAGTTGTCAGTGTTGACTGTTGTAACATTATGTCAGGACACCAGGCTGTTACCGCTCTCAACGTAGATAAGTCCAATCTACCATGTCATCTGTGTCAGTACAATACACTGAACTACTCTCAAGGTTTGCTTGGGGAAATGGAAACTGATCCCAATCAGCAGATGTAGACAAATGGCCATGGTATATCACCCGTTACAAAAAGTGTCTCCATTATGTATAGCTTTTAAGTCTGAAAGCTTTGTCTACTATTGAAGTACCCATGACTCCAATACCTTCAGCAGGGTCATAGAGGACAGATGGTTAAGTAATGCTGACAATGTTCTTTCCATCTAAAATTTTATTCTTGTGACCTGATAGTAAAAAAATAATACCACATAATATTTTTCAAGGAAAGGAATATGGCTTCTTAGCCTGGACGTTTGGGCCACAGGTGGTCTTAGGTGGTGCAAGGTCACTGTGCAGAGTTGCTTCCCTTTTCCAGGGCAGGATCTGCTGGTGTTGGGTCGATAACAGACAGACCCCAAATGCACCATACCTGTCCTCTTGGCACCATACCTGTTGCCATGGGTTTCACTGAAGTGGTAAACGCCTGTGGGCTGAGTCACAAAGCTCATACTGTCTTGTGACAGAAATACTGTTCATGGCAGGATGATAATCCTCAGTTTGGAATGTACTCCATCTACATCAGTAACTTGTATACAATTAAATATGGAACAGTTGGAGCATTTCTGTTCGTTTGTTGGTTTCGTTGGTTTTACATTCAACAATATTCCAGCTGTATGACACAGATCTGTAATCAAGTCTGGATGAAACAATCCAGTGATCGACATCATGAGCATCAAGTGATAACATACATCAACTGAGAGGCAGACCAGCTGATTCTTTCTGTTGCCTCTTATATCAGCGAGATGACGGACACCAACTCCAATATCGATCTTCAATGATCGAGTTCATAGCAATTACAAAACCCTCGCAACTGTCCAATGTGAAATTGACATCTGTCAGTATGCCATAGCTTTCATCTTCAGCTCTTATCACAGCATTGCCAACTTTATTAAATCCAGTGGTCACGGTGAACGGGTGTTATTAACGACATAAGGCCCAGGCAGACGTATTATTTCCTCTAGGTAGAGTACGAAAAATAACAGTACTTTTGGGTGCCTATTTCAGCTGCAATGAAACTGACACTATTCACTGTGGCCAGTGGCTTGTGTGATAAGAGTAAATTACAGCTACCTATCTCTCATACAAGTAATGGATACCCTTTCATATCCTCGTCTGTAATCCAGAACGGGTTGGACAAAGGACCTTGATGATGTGCTGGATGTGATTATGGTTGTGGTTCAAATAACAGACTCTACTTTCAGACAGTCGCACAAAAGGTAGAATTATTTCTAATAATGATAATCCCTTGGATGTTTTCTTAAAAAATGTTGCATGTCTGAAATATTTATGTACATTCTTGGCCTGAAACTTAGAAATGGAAGCTGTCAGGTCATGTTAAACAAAAAGGGAATGTCGAGTTCTTAATGGTCCTGAATCATGGACAGATTATAAACACAGAGTAAATCAGGTACAAAGTGTGCTGGTGACTTGCAGCTAAGTGATGGAGAATTTCTGTCATCTAATTTAATTCTGGAACTTAAACTGCTGACTGGCTGATTCCTTCAAACATGACCAAAAGGGTCAACCCTGACAGCAAGGTCACAAGGTGAGGAGGTCAACTGTTGGATGGCCCCCTCCAAAAAAGTCCAAAATTATCAACATATTTCATGCCAATGTGTGTGGCAGCGCGTTCAAGCACCTATCATGAACAAAAACAAAGTTCAGAACATGATTTAGAAGAGACCCACAAATAAAGACGTAACTATGTGTATTGTGTCTGTAAATTCAAAGTTCATTTCACCAACGCAGTTTACGCAGGATGTTATTGATGACACAGTTTCACATCGATAATCGTCAATAATTCTTCCCATCAGCAAAAATGTCCATATCCCCCTTTGCATCCAGGAATCTGCATGGAGAAACACTGGTTTTGAATACGAGGAACAAACACTTTATCCTCTGAGCCCCTGCTTACCCATAGACTGACACTGGAGAATAGAAGATGAGCAAACACTGTACCCTCTGGGCCCCTGCTTTACCCTGCCCCTGCTTTACCCTGCCCCTGGAGAATTGGAGATGAGCAGTATTTACTGGGGGACCACACAATTAACCTGGGTTACAGTTGTCATCAACCTGCAAGCAGCATCACTTAACATGAAAGAATGAATCATTGCTCATTTCATTAGGTCAAGGTACAAATTTTAGCCTGAAATGGTGTTTACGTTAAAAAAAATAATTTGCAATATTTCAAACTGCTGTAATCCTGAGACAAGTAGTGACATAATCTTAATATTTCCACAAAAATATTTAAGA
Source organism: Haliotis rubra (assembly GCF_003918875.1). Classification (NCBI taxonomy): domain Eukaryota; kingdom Metazoa; phylum Mollusca; class Gastropoda; order Lepetellida; family Haliotidae; genus Haliotis; species Haliotis rubra. The sequence goes on along the minus strand of NW_025767662.1, from coordinate 331,741 downwards.
ATCATCGAACTTCTTACAAATCTGCTCCAAACATTGGCACCAAAATAGATGTGCTCCTCCTTAAAACCAGAGTGGCAGAAGGATGGAAAGATACAAAAAACGTCAAAAGAAGCCTGAAAATGGACTTAATAATTCACGGTGAAGTAAAAAAAAATACATTTTCAAATAATTCAAAGTCCAAGAAGTTGAAATGTGTTGCCAGGAGAATGTGACAACCTCTCGAACCTGTCACGTCTGATGAATGTGTAATGTCACTCTCCACTCCAAGTAATGCACACATGGGCTTGGCTGCTCTGTACTTGCGGTTTATTCTGAATTCAGCCTCTTTCGGAAATGAAATTTTCAAGCGATGCCTTCTGAGGTTTAAAACACAGTCCCATGTGTAATCACCTGAAGACTTTGGAGCAGAAAAGGATGTGAATGTATTTAGATGAATATTCACAATCAGGGCTAGCATTTGTGTTCGCACGAAAAACTTAAAATCAGAATGTTTTCTGTCGACTATTTATTTTCTCTTTTCATATCCACACGTATGATGTTTTGTCATAAACACCCCCAAACCTACTAAAAATATTATCTTGTATAAAACCAGCTGTTGTTAACTCATGGCCTGGAGAAGTAATTCAAAAAGTTTAGATAAGATAAGATAATGCTTTATTATCCCGAAGGAAATTTGCTTCGCACGGTTAAAAAAAAGTTAAAAACACATACCATACAACAAAAGATACACATACATAAGACCACAAAAAGACCCAAACATATGTCAAATATTACTAAAGCTAGCAACTATTAATCATCCCGATTTCTTCAGAAATGAAAACATGTCTAAATGAAGAATTTCATCCTTAATTGAAATACTGACACAGCTCAGCAAACCACGACGCGGGTGTTTCTGTAATACAATAATCATATAAACCCGTCTACCTAATCCATATAATCATGTGCTAATGCTTTGTGATGGAGTCCCACTGAGGCATTGTGGGTCATGTGGACATTAAACTGTCACAGCTATTAGTCCAGCCAGGTGGTCAAGGCAGGATTCATAATCTCCGCTTTAATCACATCTGACCTCTTGTCAATACATTGTCCCGCAATAAGTGTCGTACATTCACGCCTTCAGGTGGTCTGTGTTGACCACTGTGCCATGACAAGCCGTGTTACAAAGTCATTGTTTAGAGTATACATATTACAATAGAGTGTGTGCTGTTTGTAACAATGCTTCATAATATTTATATGTGGTGGTTCTGCCTTTAGTTGGAACTCGTAATCACAGACATGTCGCTGGTTTGTTTGTTTCTGTTCGCGATGGCTGAGTGGGTTAGATAGCTGACTTTGTGTTCTGGCTATCCAGTGCCTGACTCTGGGATTTGGGGTTCGAATCCTGGATGTGAGTCAACCACAAGGGACAACATTATAAAAATACATTTCTTAAATCTTTCTGCAGTTCTTAAAATAAAACGTCATTCGATGACAATATTATCAAAGACACTTTGTTAAACAGAACAGACCAAGAATCAAAACCACACCACAAAATATGTAAGCATGCTAAGGCATCTCTTATCCTTATAACATAGCATCAAACTTAAACAGAAAAGAATTGGAAGAGGAATTCTATTTGTATTCTATTTCACTACGACAGGTTCAGCCATTTAATTATTTGATCCTTAAAAAAATTGTCAATTACAATGTCAAGGACAAATAACATCTTTAGCTTACTGGAAGCAATGTCGCTGATTCGTGTGAGTTGATTACTCTGGCTCTTGGATTAGTAGTTGCCTGCAAAACTCGAGTCAAACAATGCTGCGTCTGCTCTGGGCCATCAGAGCAGATTAAAGCTTGTATTCTCGTAATGTGATTGTCAACAGCTCTAGCAGCAGGAACAAAGGAAGTGTTTAAGAACACCACAATGATCTGAATGGCAGTGGCATTGAGTTAACAAAGGCACCTCTTCTACAAATTTTGGCAACATGTTGTCGGAAATGTTACGACAGTGATACCACAGAATTGTATGGATAGCGTAGTTTTTTTGCATTTAGAGGTAAATCTTCAAAGAAACATGGTGCAAAGTTCAAGTAACAGGCAAGCTCTTTGCTACAAAACAGTTAATCAACTGTTGGTTGTTCAAATCATCTAATCTCACTGCACAAAGTTGACAATTCAATGTCAGAAAAAAACATTCTTCTTTTTTGAAAGCACCTGCCCAAGTTGACCTTGAAACAAATGAAAATAAACACCGGAATGGCCGTGTTATGTTTTCTGGTAAAGCACTCTCAGACCACACAAAAAATCATGTATTTTTTCATGGGTTCAAACTTTTCCCTGGGTAAAGCATCCTAGTACAGGAAAGACAGCCAAGGGCAACCAACAACCAAAAACACACATGACCTTAATGTGTCAAATGCAAATGCAGATAAGTTCAAATAAATGTGCATTCTTGTGTCGTTTTGCAGTAACTCTCAGCAAATACTCCACAACATAGTGACAAACTTTACAAATTTTAGAAAATTTACATTTGATTCTTGTTCTCCTACTTCGGAACCGATTGCTTTGTTCCAAACTGAAACTATCATCGCACCCAGTGTGATGTGTGCTCCGTATGTAAAATAAAAAACATGTTAATACAACTCTGATGATATGAAATACACACTGCATGAACAGTAAAACAGTAATACACATGTTAAGTAAAACGCAAAGGTTCACAGATATGACAGCACCAAAATAACCACATCAAAATACACATTAATGTCAATCAGTCAAGTTTATTTTGTAATTCACGCCACACGGCCCATAGTACAGTTGTAAGGTAAACTATATTTAGGCCACATGTCCAGAGTGTTATGTGTTTGTCAACCTCATTTTAAATATCATTTGCATAAACATAAAGCTGTCAAGCACAGTACATTAATATCACATACGTTGAATAAATTGAATAAATTTACAAACGTAATTCTACCTCTGTGATAATTCTGTAATGATGTAAGAAAACTATTTTTCAAGTGAATACATTTCTTACATACACAGCAGACATGGTTGTTCACCTTATGAAGGTAAGTCTTCACATACAGAACTTCTGTCTTCTGATAGCACTTACCCACATAATCAGAAAACAGAAGGTTTTTTTAGCAATACTAAAAAAGGTTTTCAAGGTTGACAATCACTTGGAATGTTTACCTAAAAACTGATATCACTGCATATCCTTGAAATACGCTGAAAGAATGCTATCACGAGAGCACCATTAATGGTATCAGTTGTTCCGGTGAGTGTCTATTTATACGGCAGAATCTACTCAAGCCAACACGCTGTGGAAACAGCATCCATTGCGATGACACCGCGAGGAAAACATAATGGTCAATGACAGATAAGCTACATTTGTACAAGGTGGTAAAACATGGCATCAAGCAGCATGTATAGTCAGTCTACCCATCACCCACACAGAGCTTTCGTCAGTGTACTCCACCAGCCCTGATGTCAGAACAACCTTGACAGTGTATGTTTAACCGTGGGTGGACTAACTCCATCACGCGGCAGGGACAGCACCAACATGTGACCAATATCCTTCACAAAGGCCAAGGTCGTGTTACCACCATTACTGCTTTCTAAACAAATCATCATTGTCATCTATGAGTCGATGAAAAATGTTTCTTTTAAATGTCATGTATCCAATAAGATCCCAAGTGCAATGTAACTGTATCTGGGATTTATGTGGCACTGAAACGGTGGCGTGGAAGTGTAGCTGACCTTGAACCATTGATGTCACATAACATGGTGTCTAAAGAAGGTTTTACTTCTGTCGGCAGAGTCGCAATTTTACATTGGGTATGGGTGTCTGTGTGTGTTTGGAAGAGACATGATATTATTTAAAAAGTGCAATGGCAGGGTTCGAAATACCCCATATATTAGTGTGCCTAGGCACGGTAATTATTGAAATGGCACGGCTAAAAAATGTTCTCGGTGCCCTTTTGACACGCCTGATTTTTCAGAGACATAACTCACATTTAGTCATTTAATCCCCAAAACAATTATTTTTTTCCAAATTGAATAATACCATACATATTTGAATGGTGCCCTAAGGCACACTTAGAAAAAAAAAGTATTTCTATCCCTGAATTGTGGTTTGGCAAAAAAGATAGCAATTAAAGTAATTCATGACAGATGTAACTCTTATTCAATTTACAACACATCCTACACTGTAAGCAGAAACATTTTCTTTGGCCAAACATTTTGAGTTAAACATATTTCGTCCCCAACTCCACCCAGCAGAATATCAATTGGTGGTCCCCCCAACTTCACAGTGTGACTCCAGAAGGACCATTCCTACATGTCCAGTGTGTTACAGAAGGTACAATTTGTATTCAAGAGTCTGTAATTCACTCAACAAATACTGAACTAGTACTCACCTCCCATACAGACATTACTACAGGTTCATGACGTACATGAATAATTGTGACAATTCATTCCTCTGGACCCCAGTTAATACAAGGTCTTAATTGTACATCTTCTACTACTGGTTCATGACGTACATAAATAACTGCCACAATTCTTTACTCTGGGTCCCCAGTTAATACAAGAGGGTTTTAATTCTACAGCTTCTACTACTGGTTCATCATGTACATAAATAACTGCGACAATTCATTCCTCTGGGCCTCAAGTTAATACAAGAAGGTTTTAATCTTCTACTACCGACACACCACTGGGGTGGTCAGAAACATTCACTTGTCATACCAAAGACTGGCGTTAAATTCCCTTCATAAGTGCAATATGTGAACCCAATTTCTGATGCTTCTCACCGTTATTCCGGAATATTGCTTAAAGCAGCATAAAAAACCTTTTCCCTCACAACTACCAACACACACAGTTTCAAGTATGAAATATATTTAGTCCATATATATAACAGCTTAGGCTTCACAAATAACAGCTGACATATCAAGAATTATTCTGCTGTGTGATACGAAAACAGCATTCCATGTGTAGATTATTCCACTGACTGAACATATTATACTACATCCCATACAACACCCTATACCACGTACTATACTGTTTATAGACCAGATGGTAATATATTTCCATCCAGATAGTAACAATAACACCACCATTCTAGCGCCATCATGACCATGCACTACATATGCCACGGGCTAATTTGCACATCACGTGACTTTTCTCTTGTTTGGAAACAAAAGTGTTTATTCAGAAATCATAGCAGACTTGCCTAATGGAAGGCTTTTGGTGCAATTTACATATTGTTTTGCAAATTTATATAGATGTTCTACACCTACAGCAGCAAAGTGCACAACAACATATCTTTGTCCATGAAGGTGATCGAAAAGTGATCATAAAGTCTGTCGCTGGCTTCAATGACTCGTACAACCAATGTAAACAAAGGATGAATATGCAATTTATTCATATTTTCTCAATAGAAACTTTACCATTTTAGGACATATATTTAAAATGTGTAGACTCTTCAAACATCACACAGATGAGAGTGAGTGAGTGAGTTTAGTTTTACGCCGCACTCAGCAATATTCCAGCTATATGGCGGCGGTCTGTAAATAATCGAGTCTGGACCAGACAATCCAGTGATCAACAGCATGAGCATCGATCTGCTCAATTGGGACACACAGATGAGAAACATAGAATTTGATGAATGGATTGTGTAAGACGTGACAAGACGTCACAACTCACTGTACTGTGGCAGAGGTACTATGCTGGGCCGCAAGGAACTCTGGGAAGAAAGAGTGACTAATAACTGCACTAACACCCAACACGAGGAAGTTCCATCACGTGGGCTGGCATCTGAGTGCATATACCAATATTTACACGGAGATAAACATTACAACATTTCAAGCATCGATGCTTACTTCAATATCGACTCTACGACTAGGACAGATACACCCTGAACCCCTTAAGCCTTGTGTTTTACACTCGAATGAAGGATTTCCCTTCATGAGCAAGCAGTATGACTAACACATACTGGATGTTGATATCGACCGTGGACTGTGACAACCCCAGTTCTCAGATTGTCTATTGAAGTTTGGTGGCAGAGCTGGACAATCAGTAGACAGTCAGCAGACAGCAGACTGGGGTTTCTCTTTAAAAGGCAAGGTATCTTCAGACAATTGTCAGGTGTAAGTTGTGCATTTAAACATAGATTTAAACACAAACGATGACAAGGAATTTGTCTACAGGGATATATTCTAGGATTGGAAACTAAGTTCCCTCGCAGGATACCTGAAATAATTGTTGTTTTCTTTCACCAAAATAGGGATTTGGTTTCAGTTTTATTCCTTAATTTCAGAGGCATGTTAACACTGTATTCAGTACAATAATGTCTCTTCCTTGGCCGTGCTATGTATGAAATACAAGTCACAGACACACTAGTATTTGCTTTTATTGATATGATTTGGGAATTCTGACGCACAAGACAGGTCCTTGGGGTCAAATATCTACCTTTGGGGTTGTCTTAATTCATGATAGGCCATCTAAAGCTCATCAAACAAACTCTGGAAACAGCAACCTTTGGTGTTCCTTAATATTGTGTTATAAATGATCAGATAGTTGTGCCTTATTGCTACTTTCCTCGTATCTTCAGACTCATGACAAGTGTCAATGTGACTGACATGGTTACATGAGTGACACTTCAACCACACTGTGTACATTGTCCGCTCTGCTGTAGGCAAACAATGATGCACATTTCTCAAATGAAAACAACCAGAAATCCTTGCAATCTGGTGAACTTGTCAATAAACCAATTCAATCTTGTCTTCAATTCTGTAACATACTAACCAAACAATGATGTCGTCGACAAGGTGCATTGCCATATGTGGATGTCAGTCTACATGAAATATGCATCAGGGGAATCCATTACCCAAGGTGATCAATGGACAAACATGAAATGTACGTGACGATCAACGTCGCTTATATCGTATAGTACGCTGTCATAATGAAATGTACATGAAAGTTGTGTTTGGGTGACACATGCCGATAGAAACTTGACGGTGTAACAAGTAAAGTACGACATTTTCACAACTGTCTTTCATTATTGATGCTTGCTGACAGGCCGGTGATACACTCGGGGCCATTCCAACAAAACATGGGATGAAAGAATGCAATTAAATGCACTCTCTGAACCTGTTTAATCAACAAGTTGAAGGGCAGGTGTTATTACACTGTTACATTCTATTCTGTTCTTCATCAAACTGGCTGGATGTGTTACTGGCTAAATTACTCTTCTCTTTCTGAAATTGGTTTCTTGTTGAGAAGGAATGGCGTAGTACGTCCATCTGGTCTGCTGGTGTAATTCCCAGCTCAGGTAGGCAGAGCTCTGGCAAGTCGAGTATGGCTCCAGCAGATGACATGGAGCATGGCAGCGAGGGGGAATATGCTGCACATCCAATAATGTCACAAGAGATGGAGAGGAAGGGGAGCAGAAAAGGGGTTTAGCAAAGAGTAAGAGTATGGCTCCAGCAGATCACATGGAGCATGGCAGACAGGGGAATATGCTGCACATCACATGGAGCATGGCAGACATGTCACAAGAGATGGAGATGAAAGGGAGCAGAAAAGGGGGTTTAGCAAGAGTATGGCTCCAGCAGATGACATGGAGCATGGCAGACAGGGGAATATGCTGCACATTCAATAATGTCGCAAGAGATGGGAGATGAAAGGGAGCAGAAAAGGGGTTTAGCAAGAGTATGGCTCCAGCAGATGACATGGAGCATGGCAGACAGGGGAATATGCTGCACTGTGTGATCCAATAACGCCGCAAGAGATGGAGATGAACAGGGGAAAGGGGTTTAATGTCGCACTCCAGATTGTTGTATGCATAATAATGTGTATGCATGCATGAGTGCATGTGTGTGACAGCCTCACAGCAGACCAGTTGTTGTTTTAGCCCTGTAACGCTGAGTGTCAGGTAACAAGTACAATCTTTAAGGCCTTTGGTATGTAGTGGCCAGTGATTGAACCACTCACCTATGTTACTGATGAACATCCCTTTCATCACTAGGACACTCACTACGGGGAATACGGTAATTCTAGACTAAACCTGAGTTATTTATGAACATCCCTTTCATCACTAGGACACTCACTACGGGGAATACGGTAATTCTAGACTAAACCTGAGTTATTTATGAACATCCCTTTCATCACTAGGACACTCACTACGGGGAATACGGTAATTCTAGACTAAACCTGAGTTATTTATGAACATCCCTTTCATCACTAGGACACTCACTACGGGGAATACGGTAATTCTAGACTAAACCTGAGTTATTTATGAACATCCCTTTCATCACTAGGACACTCACTACGGGGAATACGGTAATTCTAGACTAAACCTGAGTTATTTATGAACATCCCTTTCATCACTAGGACACTCACTACGGGGAATACGGTAATTCTAGACTAAACCTGAGTTATTTATGAACATCCCTTTCATCACTAGGACACTCACTACGGGGAATACTGTAATTCTAGACTAAACCTGAGTTATTTATGAACATCCCTTTCATCACTAGGACACTCACTATGGGGAATACGGTAATTCTAGACTAAACCTGAGTTATGTATGAACATCCCTTTCATCACTAGGACACTCACCATGGGGAATAATGAGAATTCTAGACTAAACCTGAGTTATGTATGAACATCCCTTTCATCACTAGGACACTCACTCACGGGAATACAGTAATTCTAGACTAAACCTGAGTTATTTATGAACATCCCTTTCATCACTAGGACACTCACTACGGGAATACGAGAATTTCTAGACTAAACCTGAGTTATTTATGAACATCCCTTTCATCACTAGGACACTCACTACGGGGAATACGAGAATTCTAGACTAAACCTGAGTTATTTATGAACATCCCTTTCATCACTAGGACACTCACTACGGGAATACTGAGAATTCTAGACTAAACCTGAGTTATTTATGAACATCCCTTTCATCACTAGGACACTCACTACGGGGAATACGGTGTAATTCTAGACTAAACCTGAGTTATTTATGAACATCCCTTTCATCACTAGGACACTCACTATGGGGAATACGGTAATTCTGGACTAATCCTGAGTTATTTATGAACATCCCTTTCATCACTAGGACACTCACTACGGGGAATACGAGAATTCTACATTTAACATGTGTTTTGTTTTATAAGCATTCCCCTTTGTCACTTTACTAAGCAGCTGGTACACTTACTATGGTGAATACGGTAATTCTAACCACGGTGTTGATTCCTACCTGTATGAAGGTAACCTTGTTACAAGGGAAATAACTTTATCACATTGCCCTGTGAAGACTTGAGGTAAAAATGGGTGATCTTCCTTAATGTGGCATTAAACAACAAATAAGTAAATCATATCAAACCAAATCAACTCAAATAGAAAACAGAAAATGCACACTTCCATCAAACCCTCCATGCTACAAACAAATACTGACTCAAATGCAGACTGGTTAGTATTTCCTTAAAGGTCACATGCAACGTAAAACACAACTTTGCAGATTCTGATACCTTTCGGTATGGACTACCGAAACAAATCATCATAAATGCAAATTCAACTTATAAAGGTGAAAAATAACGCGATGAAAAACCGCATCGAAATCGGAGTTCAAACGATTCACTCATTTTCCCCAGCTTTTGGTTGAAAAGTGGTTTCAACAGCTGGGCTGCGCCATAGCACATGCGCAGAGAAATAGGTTCGCACAGCTTGGAATCGGGTTGTCTGGTGAATACTCGGTGAAGGCTTGTTGATATTTCACAGGCACGAGCTTTTATATGTTATGACAGTAGATTATCGATTTAACTGTTTATATAATTTCATTTGTCTATTTCACCACACGTTCTTCTTACCGAGTCACTTTCTCAGTTCGATACTTAAACAATGTCATTATTTAAGCGTTGACAGAATTTCTAACTGTGATATAGATATGTTGTTGTCACAGACAAAACTCAATGTCATTTTTATTGACACCTATGTGTCTGCCTGCCTGTCTGCTAATGACAATATTCAATACACAACTTTGATCACTGACCACATGCAATTAAAACTTAACACCTATCAGGCTATACACCATAAACAAAGCGCGATTGATTTATGGCCAGTTCGTCTCTGTCACATTGAATTACACAGACAGGCAGGTGTGATACTTGTACACATGACATGTTATGATGTCTGTTGATTGCAAAATGTTATGCACAAAAAATTAGCATGTATTTACAAAACCAACATCTCTATATATACATACACAATGAGCCGTGGAGAGCATCTGCCAAATGAACCAGCGCCGTTACTGGGTGCACACCCACCCGCTCTGACTGGGTTCGGGTATCCCGGCTGCTTCGTTTCTTGGGAGGTAACCCCAAGTACAAAATATTGCATGTTTGATTTATGATTGTACGCTTTATACATTTGTTTATGTTTTTCATAATCAGCAATGTATATTATATGTCATGAATAAGTGATAATTGTGTTTTAATTATGTTTGATTTTTTTTGGTTGCATGTGACCTTTAAAGCTCTGGGCTGAGAATTGGCCATCAAAAGCCTGGGTGTAACGGGAGGATGGGGAAGAGTGACTTCCTCAACCCTCACTGCCTCCGCTGCCAGTTCCAGGAGATTAAGAGCAACAAGTCACTATAGTCTATTTCACATTTGATTGGCAGATTGTCAATGACAAGATGAAATCAATACCCATTTCATTTACAACATGGGGATGAATCACCAGGAGGACCACTATGCTCAGTTTCAGACATGTTGTTTAAGAGTAGTGGTGTCAACAATGAAAAATGACTTCAAAAATAAACCAATAGCAAAAAAAGCAAAAACTCTCCTGGTTCAAATTGTTTTCAAAAGTGACTTTAAAAACATTTTTCCGAGATGTTATTCTTAATATTGTTAAATATTGCTGTGTCCACTGAAACAATGCCTTTGAACCATGACAGGAAAAATAGAGGTGACTATACATCATTAGATGAAGCAGAGAAGTGTTCTCACAGACATCCATTCATGAGAAAAGTATGTCAGTTCTACCAAAGAACCTACAATACCACATCTGAAACAGTTTATGCTCTAGTGTGGGCTGACTGATCAGGTAACTTGACTGATTGTACAGTCCAGACTCACGTTGTCATGTAGCTGGTGCCTTGCAAAACAGCAGTTATTATTTCAACATTTCAAATTTGTTTTTTATTCATTTTGTGTCTGTTTTTCAAAAACATGGTTGTTGTTTAATTCAATTTAACTAAAACAAACTTAACTTAGAATTTCAATGAGATTTGATTAGTTCATTACTATTCAGTTTTAATGATCGCGAAAGCCTATTTATTTTCCAAGCGCTTATCACATATTTCCATTCGACGTCCAGGATCAATAACAAATTTCAATTTCTTAAAACAAAACTGTGAGTCATTGGAAAGCCTACGAGCTGCAATCCCCCTGGATGTGACAGGCAACTCACACATGCAGCTCTTCAGCTGCTTACCATTAATCACAGATATGACAAGCCAGCATTAATGCCACGGAAAGTCACAGACAGGCACAAAATCACATCCACAGCAAGGTGACACCCAGTGCCATCCAATCTGACCATGTTTTTATCCAGATCGATAAGACGTCAGTGATTCGATGCAATGGGGCAGTTGTCTGCTGTGTGAGGATACAGTCATCAGAAAATGACCATCACTTTCATTCCTGAAGGGTATCTTACAAATAAGCTGGAATGACATCTCCTTGTCACCCCCCTATAGTTTATGTACCAACGTATATGTGTTATGTACATCTTATCAACCAATATATGTGTTATGTACATCTTATCAACCAATATATGTGTTATGTACATCTTATCAACCAACGTACATATATATGTGTTACACTGCTTATTAGAATAACCAATATATGATAGTCAGAAATAATAAATACTACCAACATCGTCCTTATCAACCAGTTATTTATGCATCACTTCCTGCATCGACAAACACAGCAACAATGATTCCATTTGGTGATATTCAGAAATTAATATGCTTATAAAAATCTTATCAACATCCACATTTATTAACTGTGAGTCAAAAAGAGTCTTGACATGAATAAATCCAACTAGTCACGTGTGTTGATTCATCATCAATGATTACTCCCTCGATGCATGCACTGGAATGTGTAGCTGCTGTAGTGAAGTCAACACCAGAAATAGACTATTGATATTGTCGGCCCCTCCCAAACTGTGACAGGTCTGACAGAAAGTTATAGTGATATAATTTCATGCAGCTTTTGACATATTCTAGCAATGTTCGGCCACAGATGTACATTAAACATTGTACCTGTGGCAGGAACCAAATACAGAAACCACAAGATACTGTCTAAAATTGCTCAGAGTACCAAAGGATGGAAGCATCTTTTGGAAAAGTGAGTGGACAGCTTTTTGGAAGAGAGGAAATGCACATAAAATACAGAAATGCTGGAACATAATTCAGGAATCAGTATGCAGTTGTGATCCAAAAGTTACCCAGTCAGTTGCTATTTTGGTGAAAACACATGGATTTGTTTGTTTCGTTCCAGTTCAAGACAGCACTCGGCACTACTCCAGCTGTGTAACGTTGGTCTGTGAATAATCAAGTTTGGACCAGACAATCCAGTGATTGACATTACGAGCATCCAGCAGACAACTACCACTAACCCATTAATACAATTGCGCCACAAAACTTGGCACATAACTTGGCCAGATACAGCAGTTGAACCCATGACTATCAGATACTGGCACCACAAAGGGACCTACACCTTAAAGACAAATTACTTGAAGAAACTATGCCACCACCTTGATACATAATATTGGCCAAACATTTTTCAGAAGTATTTGAGAATCCAGTGTGCCATGACCTTGACCTTTCCCATTAATGGCAGGAAGGGCAGGGTGACCTTGCTGGTATTGCACACACCTGGTGCCATTACTGAACTTGGATTGATGAAAAAGGTTCATGAACTGGCTCGCTCATCTGTTTTATATGGATATAGATCATGAGTGGAGGAGTTGAATAAAACTTTGTTGTCTACCCTTCCAAATACTTGTTGCAGAAATTCACCATACAAGCCCATCATGTCTACCTATCGTGCCATTCCACCCTCCTCCCGATTCCGATTCCCCGACAGGTGCAGCTAACAGATATCCACACCAGATGGCGCTGACTAGATACACCTGGGAGTGCTGGGCGCTGTGTTTACAAGGCAAGAGCTCGCTGGATCGGTACATACATTTCTCAGAGTTTCGGAAGGTGAATGGCAAAATAACGAGGCACACCGAGGAGAAAGAACACTCATAACCAATGGTGTCCAACAGGGGTGATACATTTTCGATAAGATGTCACCCCAGGGAGTAACGTCTAGATGGAGCCTGATTTTATCCCCGAGCCAAATGGACGAGTTGCTTTTCAAACAGGAGGGATAAGCCTGCCGAGAATACTGTAATAAGATTGTGATGGGAATATGATATTAAATCACCCTGGGCTATTCTGCATGAAGGATGGACTGACTGTTGTATCTACTCAGCATGATGAAAGACATCTTTCCAGTCATCTTCAGACTTCATAATGACTCAGCCGTGAAGGACAAACTCTCGGATAGGTTAAAGCTGATGACTGGAACTAACCTGTGCATCATAATTTGGAACTTTTGAGTTTGTCCCTTGGGTTTGTGTGTAGATATGGGCAACATCTTACGGTGACCGTAAAATCCACACGACAAAATCCACCCCAAAATTGGGCAAAATCATCTTACAGTTATCATTACAAATTGCTATTGAGTTTTAGTGTAAGTTTAGCATTGCAAGCATTTTTTGTGCATTTACGTGCACTTCTCCAGCAATTTTGATCACTACAGCATTATAGTATCACACTTTGATCAATAATTAGACTCCGCTAGTTAGAGAAAAGACAACGGTCTTATGTGTAATATCTACAGGTCCGAACGAGAACCAGAACAATCCAGTGATCAACAGCATGATTAGCATCAATTTAATAGGGGTGGATTGGCATATTTTGTCATCCTGGGATTCACATCTTACAGTTATCATGTGAAGTGAGTTTAGTCAGCAAGTCTCTCTGGGGTCTGTGTATACGACAAGCATGGGTTACTGAAGATCAATTCATAGCCTGGATCTTCAATGACAAGCATGGGTCTCCACCTGATCTTCAGAATCAAGAAAGGATATTAATAGTCACAAAGAACCAATCCAAAAATAACATATCATAACATAACATAACCATCCATTAAAGAAAAATACAAATTCAAATATTATCAGATAAAGCAAATTGTAAAGAAACAGACCAACAACACGATGTGTCACTGTGTTATTGTGTAAATAGTGAAGCAGACTATAAGCGTAGTGCTCCCAAGGGGCCACGGTAATCTCGCTGCTAGATTGCCGATGCACCCCAGATCCTTCAGGGGCCATGTCACGAGCAGGTCGAGCAAAACAACGTTGAAGTCACTGCTAGGAGCTTAGCAACACATTGGAAAGTTTAAGAAAGCTTCGGGATCTTTGCAATAAATCAGGCAAAATAGCTTCCACGGCTGCTGACATTTCCCAACTGGCAATTCACAAGACGTGGCTTTGAGCAAGAACCAAACTGGAGACGATTTGTTTAATTCATCGCGGACAAAGCCTCACAAATGAGACAATATCCAAACCGTGCTAATTTCAAATTCATTGTCATCCATAGCGATTTTTTCCAAACATATTTGTCCGCGCTGAAAGAAAAAAATCAAAGCAAATGATGGGTTTCACATTGTTGTTTTTTGTCTAATTTTTTACGATTCAAGTGGGTGAATCATCAGAGGTAATTTGTGCTGAAACAAAATCGATGATTCTGCCATTGCTATCAGTGGCGCTCATAAACCACCAGTCTGAAACTGCCAATATATTAAGGTAACGTTGGCCAGTATTTCTTCAGGCAGTATGGCATCAAGAGTATTTCAGTCCACACTTTGGTCCGGGTGGGATCAATTATAAGACAAGAATGAAGCTCACGCACTGTGCCTACAATATAGTTGACTAATTGTAGGCATCCACCAAGGATGTCTCAACATAAATAGCAATGGGAATCAAGAATGACATTAAAAGGAGTCGTTACCTAAAGCTTGTCAAAACTAAAGATTTAGGAATCCCAGAGTTAAAATACTTTAGAAATCCAATTAATACATTAAACAGAGTGTTTCCTTAATTCCAGCGCGCTGGTAAATCTCTTCCTCAAAAGGTTTTAGAAATTGTTGTAAGCTGATGATCCAGTTGGGTTAATCGCAGCTTTGGATAGTATTACGACACCCAAACAACAATAGGGCTTTGACGAACCTAGTAAGATAACCCATGATCCTAGGTGTCTGGCTCACCTAATGGACATAACTCTCCACAGTGAATTCCAAGCATGAGTAAAACTTCTGTCTAAAGTGAATCTTTTTTCACAGAAGAGGTAATTAAAGATGGACCTTTATTGAAAATTTAATTTTTGGCCACCAACACTTTCAAACAGTTTTCCATATACCAACTTTTTCCACTCATGTTAACCTATGGAGAGGCACAACAAATTAACACTACTGGCAAAAAACATGTGAGAAAATAGGTTTAATGTCAGGGGTTGTAGATAAGGGTCAGAATAGAAACTTGAAACATTGATAAATTCTGTGCATAAATCTTGATAAATCGAAGCTAAATCAAAGCTCGCAGTACACACACAAAGGAAACACACAAAATAGATTACGAGATACCCTCAACAAAATCAGAAAATGGATTCCACTTAAACATGCCTGACCCGAGCCTGATAGATTATCTTTATGCAGGAAACAACTTCCTTTCAAGACAAAGAAGTCCAGTATCCTTGACCACCAGCCAAGCCTTGCTGGACAATGTCAGCTCCCTAAGCACAAGGTCAAGCGAGTGGCGTCCACTTTAAATGTCAAATCCTTGACCGATGGCAGACCTCTTAAAAACATCATCTGAACCAACAAAGAAGGCACCTGGTAATTCTACTGCCTCCACTTCGGATGTCAAATGTAGACAATTGTCAGCTGGTTGTAGTCACATCGGCATAATTGAGGATTTGAAGACAGAAATAGGGCCTGATAATTGCAGGAATGGTAAGGTTACATGGCACCGTGACGGCTACTGAGAAGAACGGCAAGGTATGAGGTTATTGTCACGGAAACACTGTCCAATCATGCTGGCTTGTGTCAGATAATAAGGGGAATCAAATGGCCACGGTCTGTCTGTTTGACACGTGCGACATAGCCAGGTGCTATGAATATCATATTGTTGTCCAGGACAAAGACGGATTTTGGGTGTTGCTGCTGCTGGTTTTGGGAATCGGGGATAATGAATACTTATTGAGCTATTACTCATCTCTGTTTTCTGTGGAACCACTTTGATATTCGCGAACTGTAACCAGGCACAGACATGAAAGTGCATGTCTTAACTTTCCGTGTACATATGATGATTACATGATTTCATACAAAGACAGCTACAAACGCATTATATCATCTTAACTCTACAGAGCTCCAGATAAGATTTAGCTCATGTGGGTATTGTACCCACTGTATTTTTTTGGAGTGGGTATTATGAATGTTGAGTGGGTATTTCATTTTCCGTTACCCACTGCTTTCAAGTAAGTGCGTATTTCAGTCATTTTACTCACCTAAGGTATGTTCTGCCTTATGTCATACCTAATCAAAACCAACTTAAATATAATGGAAATGATTTCATAAAAAATCACTCATCCTATACTGACAGTACAACACTAGTCCAATACTAACAGTACAACTTGATAGCAATCGATGTCCTTTTCATTACGCAAGCGATTTTTATAAATATATTTCGTACGCATTTGTTTTAAACTTTTTGCGTATCTAACATTTTTAATGCGTAATTGATACACAACAATTATTTTTCAATGCGTAATTGGAAATTTTCTATGCATATTTTACCCGGATACACAGCTTATCTGGGCCTCTGACTCTAGCAACTAGCAGATACTCAGTGCCAGACATAAAGGGCTGAAAGTTAGTTTGGTTTGTTTGTTGTTTAACACCGCACTCAGCAACATTCCAGCAATATTCCAGCAATATGGCATAGGACTGAAAGTAGCTACTTTGATCTACAATCTTCAATGGACAGGTGTTATGTTTATGTTAAACATAAAAATATCTGCTAAAATGAGACCTGATACAAAGAGTATGAACTATCAAGGAATTTTTAAACCTACAAAAACACTCTAAATCAGACAGTGTGAACACATCTTACAAAGCAGTTCTACAGCAGCTGTTATCAAGACATCAAAAAAGTAAAACAAATATGCAAAAACAATACAAACTCCAGCAAACTCATACGTTTTAATTTTCTGATTTCAAAAATGAATCAATATTCATATTTTCAAGTGAAACTTGCCAGATTATTCCAATATTACTTCAGAACCTAACCTCATTTCAAAATCTGTCTAATCCACTAAAAATTCAATAGCGCTGAAGATCTTGACTCGTACAAATTATGCCAATCCAGAATGTGCGAGCGGACAAACGCTGAAAACGACTTTAACGGAGGAGTGAGTCAGCAATGTGAAGAAGCAATCTTGCAAATCAGATTACTCGGAATTATCTCCCAAAATGGTAATTCTCTTCCAAACAATTCCAACAGCGACACATTTGCGTTTTCAATCAACTGGACTTTGCTAAAAACAACTACACCAAAACATCACAAGAGTGGGGATTCCTGCTGAGCACCAAGTGTATTAAAAAATGTTTTCACCATGTTTCAACGGACTGAGATAAAATTTAGCAATCCTTTTGTGAGCTGGGTCATCCTGGATGAAGTCACACATTTGATCCATGTAGCTTACCTACTAATTTTTAAAGAAATGTTGTACATATTTCAAAACACCCAGACAGGTTTGATACATTAATGACAGTGCTCCAAACAGGGGGAGGTGATGGGGCACTGATGGTGTTTTATGTGCTATTTTTGTCCAGGGCCCCCTAGACTGACCCCGAGACTATTGTCTCAACATGATGGCAAAGATCCCTGGACTTTCATTCTTATTTATGAAAACTCTTTAAATATCAGTCACACACCATGTCTGGAGACTCACAGCACAATGAACAAAACCATACAAGAGAAAGCTATATTACAAAATATATGCACTTCACTTTTTGCCTGAAATCGGCACTTGCCGATCCATAATTCATGAACATAACGATCAAAGTTTAATGACTTGGAATTATATCAAGTTGGAAAAATAATAGCTTTTGTTAGCAAATGTCAAACGGTGGAATGTAAGCCTGAGACAAAGAGGCTCGATGACATGGAAATATGTGATCACAACTAAGATTACATAGCACTGCATAATGTACGCATGTGACACAGACCAACATGGTGGTGCATGTTTGAACCCACCATGTTCAGACGCTGTTCAGACACATGTGACACAGACCAACATGGTGGTGCATGTTTGATCCACCATGTTCAGATGCTGTTCACACACATGTGACACAGACCAACATGGTGGTGTATGTTTGATCCACCATGTTCAGAC
Source organism: Haliotis rubra (assembly GCF_003918875.1). Lineage (NCBI taxonomy): Eukaryota > Metazoa > Mollusca > Gastropoda > Lepetellida > Haliotidae > Haliotis > Haliotis rubra. The sequence goes on along the minus strand of NW_025767662.1, from coordinate 313,179 downwards.
GCTGTTCAGACACATGTGACACAGACCAACATGGTGGTGCATGTTTGAACCCACCATGTTCAGACGCTGTTCAGACACATTCAGACCAACATGTGGTGCAGTTTGATCCAACATGTTGGATGCTGTTCACACGCATGTTTGATCAACATGGTGGTGTTTTGAACCCACCATGTTCAGACGCTGTTCAGACACATGTGACACAGACCAACATGGTGGTGCATGTTTGAATCCACCATGTTCAGACGCTGTTCACACGCATGTGACACAGACCAACATGGTGGTGCATGTTTGAACCCACCATGTTCAGACGCTGTTCAGACACATGTGACACAGACCAACATGGTGGTGCATGTTTGATCCACCATGTTCAGACGCTGTTCACTAGCATGTGACACAGACCAACATGGTGGTGCATGTTTGAACCCACCATGTTCAGACGCTGTTCAGACACATGTGACACAGACCAACATGGTGGTGCATGTTTGATCCACCATGTTCAGATGCTGTTCACACACATGTGACACAGACCAACATGGTGGTGTATGTTTGATCCACCATGTTCAGACGCTGTTCAGACACATGTGACACAGACCAACATGGTGGTGCATGTTTGAATCCACCATGTTCAGACGCTATTCAGACACATGTAACACTGATCAAAATGGTGGTGTATGTATGAATCCACCATGTTCAGACGTTGTGCAGACACATGTGACACAGACCAACATGGTGGTGTATGTTTGATCCACCATGTTCAGACGCTGTTCAGACACATGTGACACAGACCAACATGGTGGTGCATGTTTGAATCCACCATGTTCAGACGCTATTCAGACACATGTAACACTGATCAAAATGGTGGTGTATGTATGAATCCACCATGTTCAGACGTTGTGCAGACACATGTGACACTGATCAACATGGTGGTGTATGTATGAATCCACCATGTTCAGACGCTGTTCAGACACAGACCAACATGGTGGTGCATGTTTCAACCAATGTCTGAACCAACCATGTTCAGATGCTGTTCAGACACATGTTACAAAGAACAACATGGTGGTGCTTGTTTCAACCAGTGGCATGTATGAACCAACCACGGTCAGATGATGTTCAGAAATGTCCCTTGGAGAAATATATGAGGACATGCTTCATGAAATAATCTTTTACTTACAGACAAATCCTTAATGATAACATACTGTTTGACCTCTCCCACTGTTTCTTGCAGTTATTGTATGTGATCCTTGACTGCCTTGCAGACTGATATCATTCAGATACATAGTTATGACAAGAATTGGAGTAAATATTGTATGTGGATGTATAGAGTTGGATAAAATGCTATGAAAATTCAGCTTGTTTCGCATGACAATGGAAGCCATTAGATGAATTCATGTATCTAAGTCCTTAATGGAACTATGTGACTAAAATATTAATGTACATGTAATACATCATACATGTTGAACTGTTAGAATCGGTAATGAATACAAATATATATTAAATAGCTCATCCATCAGTCATGGGACAGTATGTCTACAGACTATGAGAGGAAAGCGTGTGATTTCTGCTTTGTGAATCCAATGAGCACTTGCATGTGCTGGAAAACCAAGAGCGACAGGATACTGGCACATCTAAGGGACTCAACTCTGCACAATAAATTTTGAAGCCTTTGATGAGTGGCTTACCTGTGCCACCTCCTCCACCCCCAACCTCAACGCCAACTCCATAAACTCCCCCACCCCTACCTCCACCAGCAATACTTCTCAACCAGCAAACATTAATGGTGGTGTTTATGTCCAACCAGTAAGCCCTCCAACCTTTCTTATCATGAAGCCATGTGAGAAAACGGGTCCATCAGACATACCATTGATGACCTAACCTTGACCTTGATTCTCATAAATAACCAGTATGCTAGCAATATGTACATTACATATAATCCACAGCTACAGCAATCCTGACACCTCTGTATGATACACGCAGTTTTGGTGATGCTGGACAGAGTATATGCTTTGTAAAATAGTATTAGAGTTCCCTCTTGATGAAGTCACTACAGACTACCTGCCCTGAAGGAAAGGTTTAAGGGGTGAGAGGAAATATTGATGACATTGAATTTTGGCTCATAATGAAGATAGAGACTGGGATTTTCATGCAGTCCCCCAAAACAACTCCAGAATGCTGAGACCAATAAGAGAGTGAGTGAGTATGGTCTTCTGCCGTTTTTAGCAATATTCCAGCAATATCATGGCGGGGAACACCACAAATGGGCTTCACACATTGTGCTCATGTGGGAATTGAACCCGGGTCTTCGGCGTGACGAGCGAACACTTTAACCACTAGGCTACCTCACCGCCCAAGACCAATAACAAAGGTTCTCCCTTAATCCTGAACCCAAGGGGCCAGGCCATGTAACACCCCTTGCAAACACATCGCTGACCACTGCAATCTCTGAAACAACTTTCACAGATGTAATATCTGTTTAAGCTCTGGAAGCCTTCACCGCTTCTTGTCTCCATCACGTTCCTCAGGAACATTGTTGAGAGCAGGCTGACCAGACTTCCAGATATTCCTGTTACCAGCAGACGACAAGGAATCCCTGCTACCCCCATAATGCTGGCCCTCCAGCTACAGCCCTGATGATCTTCCTGTCACCAGCAGACTGGACATGGAATCCCTGCTACCCCCTAATGCTGGCCCTCCAGCTACAACCCTGATGATCTTCCTGTCACCAGCAGACTGGACATGGAATCCCTGCTACCCCCTAATGCTGGCCCTCCACCTACAGCCCTGATGATCTTCCTGTCACCAGCAGACTGGACATGGAATCCCTGCTACCCCCTGATGCTGGCCCTCCACCTACAGCCCTGATGATCTTCCTGTCACCAGCAGACTGGACATGGAATCCCTGCTACCCCCTAATGCTGGCCCTCCACCTACAGCCCTGATGATCTTCCTGTCACCAGCAGACTGGACATGGAATCCCTGCTACCCCCTAATGCTGGCCCTCCACCTACAGCCCTGATGATCTTCCTGTCACCAGCAGACTGGACATGGAATCCCTGCTACCCCCTAATGCTGGCCCTGCACCCTTTCTTTTGTTTGCAAACATTAAACCATCTGCCTGCATTCTTTCCAACATTGCCACTTCTATATAACCCTAACATACTCCCTTTGTAAACCCTATTCTACAAAATTAGCTGCTGACGATAGTATTTCTCTGTAATTATCCTCAAAACCAAAAATTAAACTATTGTTTATTCTCTAAAAGGAAATAAATTTGATAGAAATAAACAACTCCTTTTGAATTGAAAAGTGCTGAAGTCATATGGAAGATGAACCTGAGGCTTTTGCGTTACAGAAATGGCTGGGCAAAAGAGAAACTAATAAGGTTCAGCGACTGAGACAGACTACCAAATAATGTGCAAACCAAACTCAACAATTACTTTTAGTGGCCATCATTGAAATAATCCATCAGGTACCATCTCTTTCAGATCAATGGCCTTCATTCATCAACCAACATCCATCATCAATCATTCACTATCACACGTCCACCATTGTCCATCCACCATTGACCTTCATCATCCCCATCCATAACCCCCCAACCATCACCCCTCTCTCTTTCCCAATCAAAGCCACCATCTTCACTCCATATCAACTGACATGCCCACCTCCCTCCCCCCAGACCCTTCCCCCCCCCCCAGTCACCCCCTCGCTCTGACTGAAACTGAAACTGCCACACTAACAGTACTCCATGTTGACACAAGTCTGTATCTGTTGTCTGAAGAATGCCCCATTGTGTGGCGTGGCGTGAGACAGGGGCAGGGATCAGACTGACTCCCAGCTGGCCATCTGTATTACCTGTGGCAACATACCAGCGTTTGTTTCATCTGAGCCAGCTGACTGACCACTGGGCAAGATAAACAAGATAGGGAAGGTTGCTGAATGGTCAAACAGGTCATGGAGATCTGAGGCTGCCAATAAATTACTGTTAGGTTATGCGGTTGGTTGACCAGCACCAGGTGTAGACTGATGAAAGTCTGGGGTGGACATGACTGTACATGAAGCTGCAGCAGAGAAGGTCGGTGTGTTCAAGTGTGTTGAGCTCTGTCATGCAAGACAAAGTCAAGAATTGGACTCATGCTTAGCTTTTGAGAACATACATTTCTGACAGATAAAAATAAATTCTACTTAAATAAAACAAGTCCAAACGAGATTGGAGATTCAAAACATGGACATTTACGGCTTTAGCATTACAGCAAGGAGAATGAATTGCAGAGTACTAAATCTTAAACAAAACATCAAAGGGTTATTTGTTATTTCTCACTATGTTATTGTCACAATGCTGTCATATATTTAAATGTATTTATTTAATGACAATATATGCATGACCTAATTGGCAAACAAGCTTTCACTGTCAGATTGTTCGAAGGTCAATCTGTACATAATGCTAAGCTTTGTGGTCATGAAAATGTCTATTTCTCTTGACATCAATCGTTGTCACAACATTGTCATCGCAAGATTAATTGTATAACTTTATATACTTTGCACCCAAACCCGCAATCATACAACTCCAGCTCCCGTTAGTCATTCAACTCTGCAGAATGACCACCAATGTCTGCGGTGCCCCCCTTAGACGATTGACCATCAATGTCCATGGTGCCCCCCTTAGACGACTGACCATCAATGTCTGCTGTGCCCCCCTTAGACTGACCATCAATGTCTGTAGTGCCTTCCTTAGACGACTGACCATCAATGTCTGCTGTGCCCCCCTTAGACGATTGACCATCAATGTCCATGGTGCCCCCCTTAGACGACTGACCATCAATGTCTGCTGTGCCCCCCTTAGACTGACCATCAATGTCTGTAGTGCCTTCCTTAGACGACTGACCATCAATGTCTGTAGTGCCCCCCTTAGACTGACCATCAATGTCTGCGGTGCCCCCCTTAGACTGACCATCAATGTCTGTAGTGCCCCTTAGACTGACCATCAATGTCTGTAGTGCCTTCCTTAGACTGACCATCAATGTCTGTAGTGCCTTCCTTAGACTGACCATCAATGTCTGTAGTGCCTTCCTTAGACTGACCATCAATGTCTGTAGTGCCTTCCTTAGACTGACCATCAATGTCTGCGGTGCCCCCCTTAGACTGACCATCAATGTCTGCTGTGCCCCCCTTAGACTGACCATCAATGTCTGTAGTGCCTTCCTTAGACTGACCATCAATGTCTGCGGTGCCCCCCTGACTAGACTGACCATCAATGTCTCCGGTGCCCCTTAGGCGACTGACCATCAATGTCTGCGTGCCCCCCCCCTTAGACTGACCATCAATGTCTGCAGGTGCCCCCTTAGACTGACCATCAATGTCTGCTGTGCCCCTTAGACTGACCATCAATGTCTCTGTGGTGCCCCCCCTAGACTGACCATCAATGTCTGCTGTGCCCCTTTAGACTGACCATCAATGTCTGCGGTGCCCCCCTTAGACTGACCATCAATGTCTCCGGTGCCCCCCTTAGACGACTGACCATCAATGTCTGCTGTGCCCCCCTTAGACTGACCATCAATGTCTCCGGTGCCCCCCTTAGACGACTGACCATCAATGTCTGCTGTGCCCCCCTTCCGCAGAGCCAAGATAATCAACTCCCATGTACATTAAGCTCCTTTATTTTTATATCTAAACAGAAATATATCTGCATGTAATACAGGATGTTCTCAAATACATTAGGAAAGGGTGAGTGAGTGAGTATAGTTTTACGCCACTTTTAGCAATATTCCAGCAATATTACGGTGAGGGGCACCTGAAACATGAGGCTTTCCCATACATCTGTTCCCCTACTTCATTCATCCAGCATATGAAAATAACAGTGACAAAAGCCTTTCCATACCAAATCTCTACAAAAAGCATTGTCTACATTTGTTTTTAACCCAAATTTATTTTACAGATGACATTTAATTCAGTTCAAACCATTTAAAACATCAAAACATTTACCAGTAATACACAAGCTGATCATTAATATTATATCTCTGCCCCTGTGTCAAAGTCATGTCAATTACGGTTTAATTTCAGTCTACTGCCTCTATAGATCCAATCAGCTTTGGGCCAAAGCGACTTGACAGGTTGTCAATTACACCTACATGGCAATCTGTTGTCGGGGATATTACAGCACAATGCCGCAGCCTTTTATCAGCTGAGCCAGTGTGATTGTGTGTCAGCCCTGGGGGGTAGGGTGTCACATCCCTGGGGGGTGGAGGCGACAAGGTTGTTGGAGTGCTAAGGGACAGACAACTCGACCATATCACCTTCAACACATTGGAACACAACAGCACAAAGCAACATGCACAAGCTGCATAGTTTCGTTAGGTTGAGTTCATAATGCTATTGTTTCCAGCCAGACTGATTTGTCTGGTGCCAACCCACTGTTCAAGTAATGCACTGCGACTGGAGTTAATCACATGTATACAATGTAATTCTAGAAGGTTAGCTCTTTTTTGATTTTATAGGCAAAAGCTTTCAGTACACTTTTGTATTTAAAAGACTTTAATGTATACTATACAGAAACAAATAAATTTGAAAGCGCACGTTTGAACGGCACATTTCAGTTGATCCATTCTATTCCTGTGGTCACCCCTATGAGGATACTTTACATTACTTCTTTACTTGTCCTAATTATTCTAACATCAGACATCGCATGTATTTTTACGAACATGGATATAATTTAAATTCTGTCCTAAATGGTAATCCAAACAAAAATGAACTTGTAAATTCTTTCATACTACAATCTGTCCATACTTTTATAATAAAATCGCATAGGTTTGATAAATGATTAATAATGTTTAATAAGCAGGTTGCTTGCTTTCCTATCATGCTGCATATTATTTAATATTTGTTTTATTCATGTATCAATGAAATGGAGAGGTATTCAAATAAGCCATTACGGCTTGGTTACCAATCCTAGTTCAATTTATTTTGAATAAAATATGTTTACACTAAACAAATAAAGGAACACAGGAAAATTCAAACGTTCCTTTATTATTTTCCAGTTTTCATCACCACAGCGCGCTATTCAAAGCTGGTGATAAAAACTAGATAATATTAAAGGAACACTTGAATTTTCCTGTGTTCCTTTGTTTTTCTACGTATATTAAAGGGGTTGTAAAAGTGAAGGCGACACTGGATAGTTTTCAGTTCATAACGCCTGCTTCAAACTTTAACTGTAATCCAACCAGTAGATACTGGTTCCAGCTTGGGTTGTTCCATTATTTAGGTATTACAGGAGTTGAGATGGGTTACGAGTGTTTTACTACTCCAGCTTTGTGACTCACATCACAGACTGATCAACTATCAATAGTTTGTGCATAATTTCTCCATAAATAAGTCGTTATTTATCACTTTTATGTAGTTAAGATCTCAAAGGATCCACTGATCCACGTCAAGCATTTTAACAAACATAAAACCATGTCCATCGATTGCCTCCAAATGTTCTAAAGGCAAAATGACCATAAATGTTGTTAATTATTTAAAGGAAACAGAAAGATAGGTCAGATGAACGGACTACAAATGTCAACAATGATATTATACCACACGATACACAGAATAAGTCATGTATTTTCATCCACCATTAAACTCATCACCATGGGTAGATGCTCTGCAGGGGCTTACAGTTTCATCACAAGCTATTACAACATCATCAGACTTTATCAACCAAGCATTGATTGCAAGTATTAAAAGCATGAAGAACAAGGCAAAATTTCACATTCTGTCTTCCTTTTGTTAAGATTCAATTAGAATCCATTTTCCAAGACAGCAAAACATGTGTGCCTTTCTTGATAAATTTAATCTAATGAAAGTTGATAAATGTTCTCTTCTTTCTGTTAATTACACCACGTATCACTGATGAATTCAAAGGAGGATGAAATCCAAGGTCGTATTCCTAAATCCATATCATTTCAGGAAGTGTTGAATTACAGCCTCCCCAGCATCAATATGGCCTCTTAATGGCTTCCATTAAATTGACCATCGGTCATTCTAGCAGTAAATCTCTGGACAAGGGCGCTTTGTCCTCTGGTGAGCAGACGGTCAGAAACAAAGATGGATGAAACATAAAAACACTCAAACAGGGTCCATCTAAACATGGGGTCATTTGAGCCCTGGGGTCAAATTTGTTTTGGTGTTGAAGGGCACTGGTCACATGATGGTTTTGTTTAGATTTTCCATCACGTGCAGAACTCCCATGTATGAGGACGGCCTAGCGGGATTAGTTGTGGTCAATTAAACCCCAGCGATAACATTGGTACATTATCATTCTGTTTGTCACTTCATGCTTCCATGACATTTGCGTGGTAGGGCGTTTGTTTCGGTTACCTGTCACATAAGTGCTGTTTCTACTTTCCCCAAATGACATGGTGATTACTTCAGGTAGTTAGAGGCCATGAATAAACCATACAGCATGGAGAAGTGGGGTGTTTGTTCCTATGTACAAGCTGCCTTGTATTGTCTCCAAATAACCACGTCAGTCACGCGTTCATAAATATTATACTGTTGATGTTAAACTGAATTCATGAATGTTAATATTTCATCGTGCACTGCTGTAATAGCAAAATAATTTGTCAGCAGGTTTGTATGTTTATTGTTGAATGTCCTCGACGCTGCTGTCAAGCCCAGTTGACAGAGTGTGTCCCTTGCCATACCATTACTGTCACATCCAGTTGACAGGCGAATAGTATTAGGACACCCCCAAACAGAACGTGCAGTAGCTGTCCAACCAGTGTTCACAAATGGTGTTTAAAAGTACCAGGACATTGGGTCCTGTAAGTTTCAGATGTCTGTCTGACCCACTGAAAATTCATAGGACCCATAGTGTAAAAATTAAACACTTATTTCAGATTAACATTTCTTATAACTGGCATTGAAATTATTAACAAATGTAAACTTTGTAAACAGCAAACAAGTGTGACATGTCACATATAATAACTTCAGTCAAGGTCACTGTGAACTATACAGTCGGACACTGGGGCCGGCGGGTTGTAGACTTCTATCGGACCGTTGGCGAATCTACCGGATTTGTCCGAGGGTCTGACGCTATTCGTGAACACTGTCCAACATGTAGTGTTGGTGTATCACTTACATTTAAATATATGTATGATATTCACAATAGCTCAGTTTTCCAAGTTTTTGGTTTTGTCAACAAATTTATCCTAATGAAAGTTGATCATCTGCTATAAAGCAGTTTGTACAAATTCAACAGTTTAAAAAGGTTCTGATCAACATCCTATTATGAGAAGCATTCCTCTATCAATCACAAATTCAAAAATTTACAAATTCTGCATTTGAAGATGTCAAGGTAATTTTATTTAAGGTAATGTTTGTTTTTCAAACAATGATATGTGGAAAACATTGGTTTCTTAATGCCATAGTCAAAGAAGCCTCAAATCAACCAACCTCTTTGCAGCTCTATGAATCCTGCAGGCAGGAGTAACAATTGTGAAAACAGTCCAGCAGGATTACGGGGAAAAAATCACCTGCAATACACCAAATATATCCCAGACTGAATATAGTCTAGACCAGACAATCCAGTGATTGATATCATGAGCAATGTCTTGCAAGCGAGTCCATATCTTTTTTTAATGTTGAAGTGATATATCAAAAGAATGTAATTAATTGTGTCTGCAGGGGTGGAAATAACTTTAAAGTTGCTAGTGTACTCCGCTACTACAGTGGCACATGTAAATTCACTTGCCCTGATCATTTTTCCACTATACCGTCCGTTTTCTTGTTGATTTTTTAAATAAACAACATTATTAACATTGGCAAGTCAACTGGACACCGGTACAGCGTGATATACAAATTTGCTTGCCCGACAGAAAAAAAACACTGGACTCGGACGTCGGGCGATGGGTTATTTCCACCCCTGGTCTGGATGAGGGCAGCTGGTCACTGAAAAGGCATCAGCAACTAACTCCATCATCAATTTATAAACTTTTTTATTGATAACTTAACGGTAACAGCAACCATGAGCTGACTTCATCAATAACAAGGCGACAACCCTTGACGAGTGTGAAGGGCTCCTAGAATGAATGGAAGGACATGTCACAAGGCCGTGTTATCAAACAGTCGTGTTCTCCTTGCTCTACAAAACGTGGGAGTGAGCAGGGAAAATATCAAGGTCCCTCAAAAATTGTGTTTTTCTCTGTTTTGAAACATCAAGCTACACAGGCCTTTTGTCGGAGGAGCAAATACTTACATCACCTCGCTATCTTTGTCCGCTGTGACTCATACTGAGACACTCATGTTTGACAACACTATCAATCTGTGCCTCAACATGTAAGCCTACAACGTTTGAGATAATTCTAAGAGATTTTACACTTTGATATATCATCAATATGATTACTCACCCATAAGATGGTGAGCTGTGGTGGAATGGGGTTGAAACTGGGTTTAAGGCTTTCCACTTTCATAATGTTGAGCTCACATTTGTATGTGTGGAACTGCTTAGGCTAGTCCAGAGCTGAGGCAGCTATTATAGTGCTAGATACCATTCCACACTTGAGCAATGATACTCCATTCAGGCACAGTGTAGTGACTTCAAGCCAAACAGTCCTTGTTTTATCTCCACAATATTGAACATCAGGCAGGGCAACAACAAATACCATATTTTAATCAAAGGCAGGGTGACAACAAGTACCATATTTTAGTCAAAGACAGGGTAACTACAAATACCATATTTCTAATCAAAGGCAGGGTGACAACAAGTACCATATTTCAGTCAAAGACAGGGTAACTACAAATACCATATTTCTAATCAAAGGCAGGGTGACAACAAGTACCATATTTCAGTCAAAGACAGGGTAACTACAAATACCATATTTCTAATCAAAGGCAGGGTAACAACAAGTACCATATTTTAGTCAAGACAGGGTAACAACAAGTACCACATCTTAGTCAAGGCAGGGTAACAACAAGTACCATATTTTAGTCAAGGCAGGGTAACAACAAGTACCACATCTTAGTCAAAGCAGGGTAACAACAAGTACCATATTTTAGTCAAGGCGGGGTAACAACAAGTACCATATTCTAAATCAAAGGCAGGATAACAACAAGTACCATATTCTAATAAAAGCAGGGTCAGGACAAGTAAAATATTCTAATGTCTTCTGGTATGACTGAGCCAGGGTTACTGAACAAATGACCATCCTCTCTCAAAGAAGGCACTCTATCCATAAAAGAAATATTTCAAAGCACAAGGCTTTGGTTTGAGACTGGGTCATAAGATATTCTCGTTTTAGCACAGCATGATTCCTTAAACACAAAGTTCCTTGATTCCACCAAGAAATTACTCATAGCATCAAGGACAAAGAGAAGATGAACCTGCTTTGTTTAAATGTTATGTAGTCCCACGAGTAGACACCAGTAATTTGGAATCAGAGTGCTTTAGTCTGACTAAACATTTGATTTTAAAGGTCGTTCCCATTCCTTTCATAAACTTCACCACAGTCTCAGTTCAGTTACATTATACAATGCTTTGTTCAAGAGGGAATATTGGCTGGAACAACATCAACCTAAAGTCAGAGCTAAATCTTCACCTTTTTGGTGACATCTTTGATAACACAAAACTTTTTACACAGAATCCCCTACAAGCAGTTAGAGTCTGTCTCTACAGACCCTGACACAAAAATATCCATTACAGCCCATGCAAGTCTATATTAAAGTCAGTGAGTGAGTGAGTATGGTTTTATGCTGCTTTAAGCAGCATTCCAGCGATATCCTAGCGGGAAACACCAGCAATGGGCTTCACACATTGTACCCATATGGGAAATCAAACCCTTGTCTTCAGTGTGACGAGCAGATGCTTTAACCACTAGACAACCCCTCTATAGTAGAGAGCATCAATGGACTCATTTTTCCAGTTCAAAAAGCTAAAACACTTTTATTTCAGAGACTACATTCCAGCCTAAATCAGGTGGACCTAAACACCGGTGGTGTATGAACACGTCTACATCAGTCATGGAGTGTATCTGCAAATCTCATCTCAACGATAACCGATCACCATGTTTTTCTTGTCCAGCACTAATGGTGAAACGACATGCAAGGATTTGTTGAATAGTGTGACATGATGAATACCAAACACAGGAGATAAGTTTTCATCAATGAAACCCCAAACAGGAAAGTGGTCACGTGATGTTTACTGACGCCTTGGTGCAACTGCCGGTCACTCAACGCCCTGGCGGACACGCTGACCAGTATCAATAACTGTGGCCAGTGAGAAAGGGTCTTTGTTTGAGCAGCTCCCTACAATGTGTGCGTGTCAGAGACATGGATATGGTTATCCGACACAGAGACTAACATTTAATCTCTGAAATGAAAATATTTTAAGATTATCTTTGTTAAATTGTCTTCTCATAAATAACAGAAAGGACCCTGAGAATTTCTTCATTTTCAAACTGATGCAGTAAAGATTTGGCTAAGTATTGTCGACATCTTTTGGGGTTTGAGATATTATTGTTTATGGTTTGTATGAGAATAATCTGACACCAATGAATGATTTTTGAAGATCTGAAATACACCTGAAAACATAGCAAGCCTTTTCAGCTTGTTGTAACAATATCAGTCTGAGTCCTGTTCCACAAAGATGTTTTAGCTCCAAGACAGTCATAACTCCTGTACTTTAAACAGACTTACAACAATATCAGATCGTTTTACCAATATCAGTCTGGGTACTGTTCCACCAAAACATCTTAGCTCCAAGAGAGTCATAACTCCTGTACTTTAAACAGACTTACAACAATATCAGATCGTTTTACCAATATCAGTCTGGGTCCTGTTCCACCAAAACATCTTAGCTCCAAGACAATCATAACTCCCGTACTTTAAACAGACTTCAATTGTAGAACTATGATCACTTTATGGAATTAGAGGCTTTGACAAGCAGTATAACCTAATACTAACATACTGTCACCCAAATAGAGGTATGAATGATGTTAAATTGACAGGATTCTCTAAATGAATCGTCAGGTCTCAAGGCTTTCAATAATGTTTACCAGGCAGTGACATACCCTTACTTCAATGCTGTGTCAAAAGCACAAGAAAATACTGTTTGTCATGTTAATCCTTGGGCTCAGTAACAGGTACTTGTAAAGGTTACTTAGAAACTGATCTAGAAGTAGGTCCATGGGCTTATAATATGGCAAAACCAGGAACAGACTTTGTGAACTGTGAGTTCTTACAGTTTTACTCAGGTTTTATCGCCATTCATGTACAATCTGAGGTGATCTACAATAGGCAGCACACAATGTTCCTCTGTGGCGACAATGACCTTCCGGGAGAGAAAATCAAGATCTCTAGCAGAGATTTCTTATGCTTCAAAAAAAGGTTTTCAGCACTTCCATTTCCCCTGAACAAAAGTCTACATTTTTTTATTTCACTGAAAAACTGCATGAGGTGACCATTGAGTGCCTGAACCCACAGTAGAACTGAGGTATTGTCTGAGTGGGAACAAAGATATTCTTGTACCTAGACTTCAACTCGGTGACCTATTTGTGGAAATCCATCAACATTCAAGTTTTGGATATGCTGCTTTAACACACAATACTCTGACCAGGGGACCTTTGTTTTTTGAATTCCTAGCCATGTACACAACGAGTTAGTTCAACACGTGACGTCCATGACTTGTGTAAGCTAAAATCACATTCATACATCCCTTCGGCATACATTCGCCACACAGCTGCTGTTCCTAAGATGAAAGAAAAATAATTTTGTCACAAAGACTAAACCAGTTAGTTCTCGTTTCAGAGGACATCCTGTTTTCTATAGAACTGCCATACTGAGTCCGGCAACTGGACAGATGTCTTGTTGACCATGCGAAGCCCTTTGTTACAACGACTGGAATAGTTGGTTTCAGTTCGGAATAAATCTTTTGTCTGCAGTGGATTGAATTGATGGACACAATCACATTGTATCCAAAATGAAATTGTTAGATCCTGATACCAAAAACTCAAAATAATGTTACTGTTATTGTTGCTAAATAATAAAACTCTGCACCTGTTAAAAATCATTTCATCTTTAATGCATCAACCAGTACAGGTACAAAATGATTCAGAAAGTGAGATTGAGAAGTGTTCCGTATTTTATGTCAATGAGGCGGAAGGCGTAACTGGGCCTAATGTCGTGTTGTATCATGTTGGCTTGTACTAGCCCATGGTGAGGTACCAATTAATAAGTTAATTTGACAACTTTTTTGTTTAAACACATTTTAATTTCAGAGGCTCCATGTGGTTAAAACCATGTCGACCATGTATCAACACGCCTATGTCACTCACACAGAGTATCTCCAAATCTGATCAGGACTACCATTTGGGCACAATACATGAGGAAGATGTACCACTTGGGCACAATACATGAGGAAGATGTACCACTTGGGCACAATACATGAGGAAGATGTACCACTTGGGCACAATACATGAGGAAGATGTACAAAATGATTCAGATAGAAGTGTTCATGATTTTATGTCATAAGAGTGAGTGAGTGAGTGAGATTACTTTGACGCCACACTTTGCAATATTCCAGCTATATGGTGGCAGTCTGTAAATAATCGAGTCTGGACCAGACATTGAGACAATCCAGTGATCAACAGCATGAGCATCGATCTGCGCAAGATTGATTATTTACAGACTGCCGCTATAGAGCTGGAATACTGCTGAGTGTGGCGTAAAACTAAACTCACTCACTCACTTGCTCCTTCATCAGGTGATGAATGAACAAGCATACACTCCGAAACGTTGTGTTATTCACAATAAAGAAGTTGACATCCATAAATCTTGCTTTTGTTATGCATTCCACTTCTAAATACCCTTCAAAGATTTGATCATTTTACGTTAGTTTGGTATGAAACAAGGAATTATACAACTGACCTTCTGATGTCCTTACAGACACTCACTAAAACATGTAGGCTGTCAAGTAGTTTTCTAAATGCCACTTAAGGAAGGAAGATAGTTTGTATCAATTTGGAAAACTCTCCATAATCAGCAGCCAATCAATTTGATAAAAAGAAAATTTCTTCCAGATATTTTTCAACCTGCAAGACATATTTGAAGGGACAGTTTCTACTTCATGAGCTGTACATTACGTAAGTCAGTGCACTGACTGCTCTGTTTCTAAACCAAAATGTATAACTTGTGATTAACCAATGACACTTCATGGATACATGTATGAACTGCATGTACTTCGAGTTAATGCCCTCGTGCTGTGCTGTAATACAAATTAGGACACTGTAACCTCTACAATCTAAAACTTGGATTCCTTCCAATTCCTTGAGGAGAGGTTAGAGAGGGTTTAATGCCACCATCAAGATTACATTTACATAATAACATGTACATGCTAGCCCACTGAGATACCATACCACAGTTTAATATGGACACCCAACTCAGACACAGTATACTTGACTCCAAGCCAGCCCTTCTGTCACCTTAATGCCACCAAGATACCCCACTATAGTTTAACATAGGCACCCAACTCAGACACAGTATACTAGACTCCATGCCAGCCCTTCTGTCACCTTAATGCCACCAAGATACCCCCCTATAGTTTAACATGGGCACCCCACTCAGGCACAGTATACTTGACTCCAAGCCAGCCCTTCTGTCACCTTAATGCCACCAAGATACCCCACTATAGCTCAACATGGGCACCCAACTCAGACACAGTATACTTGACTCCAAGCCAGCCCTTCTGTCACCTTAATGCCACCAAGATACCCCCTATAGTTTAACATGGGCACCCCACTCAGACACAGTATACTTGACTCCAAGCCAGCCCTTCTGTCACCTTAATGCCACCAAGATACCCCACTATAGTTCAACATGGGCACCCAACTCAGACACAGTATACTAGACTCCAAGCCAGCCCTTCTGTCACCTTAATGCCACCAAGATACCCCACTATAGTTCAACATGGGCACCCAACTCAGACACAGTATACTTGACTCCAAGCCAGCCCTTCTGTCACCTTAATGCCACCAAGATACCCCACTATAGTTTAACATGGGCACCCAACTCAGACACAGTATACTAGACTCCATGCCAGCCCTTCTGTCACCTTAATGCCACCAAGATACCCCCCTATAGTTTAACATGGACACCCCACTCAGACACCACGCTGGGTCTTATCTGTCACCTAATGCCCAGCGTTAGGCAATGTAACAGTTGTATAAGTTCTGCCATGTAATATGCTAATGACTCTTTGTGCTTAAACATTAAAATGTTTTCGGTAACTCTCAAGAATGCTCTCAAGTCATAGATAGCAAAATATCCGCAATCTGTGGAACACTTGTTCATCATTATTTCACTGATCCTGATCCTGACCCTGACCCTGATTATTTCACTGACCTCCTGATCCTGACCCTGACCCTGACCCTGACCAGATACAAAAATGGAAAAATCAAAACCAAATTTCAGAGTATTTGATAAAAAAAAGTGAATTAAGATTCAATATATCACATTGGTACTGGACCAGTATTTGAAGGCAATCAATCTTCAAGCTACACAATCTTTCACAACAAATCATACATTATCTTCACATATAATCTCCATATTCATAACAAAATCTCTACTAGAAAGAGTCCATTGTACGATTCTGAACACATCATAAGTGCTTTATGTAGTCTGTCTCAGCCCCCAGCCATATTCTGTTCCCTTCCACCACCACTGCCTATAATTCAAATGTTCTAAACAATGCCAGACTGGACCAGACGAACCAGTGACATTCTGAGCAACCATTTCCATCAGAGTACGCCTTACTGAGCCAGACAACCTGATCCATCTCCCCTTAAAACAAGCATATATTGCGGGGGGACCAATTTTAATCTAGAATTCCCACAGGCGTTATGTTCTGAAGTTCCAATAGCCTGGTCACACTTCCCAGACACGTTCATATATCCCAGACATGTAATATCCCACCCACACATCAAAGACCTGTCTACCCTCTGATGAACTCTGACATATTTACAAAATAACAGTTCAAATATACAAGAGGGCATTAAAACAATTATCTCATGGGCCGAGGGTGAAATTACAAACAAAATATTTAAATAGCGTCATTAACCCTTCAACATTGCCCAACATGTGGTCAGAGCTTCAGAAGACAGCAAATTAGTTGAGGCGTGTTGACTATGGCTAAACTCTTTAAACAACCCGCTAAGCCTGAACGAATAGACCTGCTAACAGTAAATGTCAAATTGCTCCCTACTTAGACCCTACAGACCCTTAGGGGTCCCAGATGGTGCAACAAAGGAGGCCTGTTATAGGGCATTAAGCACACATATATCAAGGCATTGCTCAAAGGGGTGTAATGTTGGTTCAGAGCACAACAAGGGGGGACCAACTGGGGGAGACCAATAGCGGGGTGGAGGCATTGATGATGTAACTAACAACTAATTGTTTCTTTACTGTGTAATTAGTTTCCAAAGTTCACCAGCCAGAAAGCTTTTTAACAAAAATAGCTGCAAGTATTCATTATATTTTTCTTCCCCTACTAAAGGCTACCAACCACCTATTGTGTAGTATCTTTCTTCACAGTGTAATTCATTTCCAAAGTTCACCAGCCAGAAAGCATTTAACAAAAAACATTGCAAGCCCTGGTCATACTTTACTAGCCCTACTTTAAAGCTACAGGTTTGTAGTGGTTCTTAAACTTATTAAACATTCAGTGATCCACAATGACGCATGTACACACATATCAGTCATAATCAGTGGACAAGCAAAAACTTGCTTACTACTGCTCATGTATTCCCCACAAACTGTGAAATGACAACTTCTTTGAGAGGCATTTGAGAAGCAGTAAGGAAGCATAACAACAAAGAAGTCATTTTTACCTGGTTTATTGGTATCGTTCTGTATGAAATCAAGCTGACAATTGACACTGACATAATGAAATTGACTGATTGAAATAAACGAAAGTATTCACTACAATTTTTACCTGGAGCGATGGACTAGCTAAACGGAAATGTTACTATCCAAGTTTAACGGTCACTGGTTTTAGCTGATAACAAGACAGCTATTTTGAACAGTATTTCATCATCGTCTGTTGGTCAAGACACACTTCACAGACACCCTGCTGAGGGGACCAGACAAGGAGCATGGGTGTAGAGAATAGCCCTCGGAGCTTCCAGACAATCTTTGCCATGACACTGGCCTGAAGCAAAGGTTTTGTCATATTTCTTTCGGTCATGTAAGCCCAGCCCATTCCATTCCACATGGTAATGCAAAGATTTACTCAAAGTTTTGTCACATCTGTAGTTTTAACAATCAGATTCAACGGCTTTGGCACAGGTAGGAAAGAGATTGGGTGATTGTGAAGATTGAGGGAAGGGTGTGGTGTATGAGAGGTGTTTGTCAATGGAGGCCAATTATTGATGCCAACATCAAGGGAGGGGAAATCCAGATCAGCGATATTCCAATAAAACTAAAAATAGGAACAAGAGGAGGGGAAGAGACAGACATATATCTGATTAAAAAGATGAAGAGCTGATCACTGAGGATGTCATGAGTGAAATCCCTTGGGACAGGATGACGGAGAGACACAACACTATCCTGTCTATCTGATCACCCGTCTATTTAGATTAATCAAAGGGAAAAGTCTGGTCTGGTCTTGGTGCATTTCTATTTTAGAGCGTATATGAATAGAATTGCATTCAAAATGGTCTTAACCTTTTCTGAAGATGATACCAGACTCTGCGTGGTCCTAAATGATCTCATTATGGCCTCCGACAGATGCAAGAACATATTTATAAAAATAATTGCCTCATCCATATCTTCATTACAGGACTAATGGAACTTTAACATTCAAAGAAGGAAATCCTTACTTTTGTTGGAAATCATTTAAACTTGTAAACCTTATTGTGGATGGCTCAACTTGCAACCTTCCGAACAAGTAACAAACAAGTGTGTATTTGAAGGATGTTTATAGCATCATCACAGTCTCACAGTCTTTACAAGTAATACTTTGATCGGCCAGAATAATTATTTCCAGATGAGAATTTATCATCAATGAATGAATGATGAACCATGGGCCATTTTAGTTGTTCATAACAACAAAGGATCCGTTCAATCAAAAGACTTACGAAAACAGAATCAGCAGGGGTATGTTGTTTACATGATCCAGTAATTTACTTGATCTAACTTGTTTCTAAGTTAATATTTTCAGCAAAATTTCATGAAGTTTCAGAGGGAGACTACCATTCTCGTTTCAGTCTCACAAATGGCACTTATGATGGAATGAATATATGATTCACTCGACAATAAAGGAAAGATAAGTACCAACTCATTTGGCAATTGACACGAATCCAGGACAAAATCCACCCGGACAAAATCCACCCCAAAATTGCAACCTAGGACAAAATCCACCTGGACAAAATCCACCCTTAATAAATTCCACCCTAAGAAAAACAAAACTAATGACATGTTTAGTCACAGAAATGAATTTTATTCATATCAGTCATTCATAATCGATAACAAAAACAGTCAGTCTGAATAGTTCTTATTTGTTTGATCGTATTTTGACAAACCCATAAAGTATACTGTTATCATTGCTCAGAGCATAACACCAAAATCAGGAAAACCAAGCCTTACAAAATACAATAGGCTTAATACAAAACCAGTCTTAATCCAAATATGCTCATAAGCCAATTTACCTATCAGCAGTTAGTACTTAATACATGACTCATTCTCATCACTGTTTAATTTGTTATTTTTCAAGAATTTCCTTGAAAACAGGTATTATCATGCCAATGCTCTGGCTGGGGGGACAAACTGCCACCTTTCATGTCGGATTAGAAACCTTATCAGCTTTACAAGCACATCTGTTTTATGAGTGTTTGCATGAGATTTCAATGCAATTACAATGATGCTTCCCAAACAACTGATCACTATCACACAGTCTGGTCAAACACCATACTTATTTCTCATTTGATCTTGCATAACTTAATCCCCAGGTCTGCTCAGCCAACCTTTCATCTCCTTAAGCTGAGCTTCACCAACATCCAGACAAATTAATACCTTGATGATATGCCCCTAAATTGTGATTCCATGCTTTGATGTCATGGCAAAATGAAACACTGGTATGTAACATTGAAACAGAGCCAAGGAATTTGTAACTGTGAATATAATGATGAGGACAATACAATGTGAAGTGATGAGATTTGATAGGGAAGAAACAAGATTGCCAGGTGGAGGTAAGATTTAAGAAGTCAACATTAAGTTGGGATAGTACTGTGCCATGCACATTATATATATTATAGGTAGGTAGGTAGGTAGGTAGGTAGGTATAAAAAGAAAGTGAGAGACTTGGAAATAGTAAAGAATAAGTGAGTGAGTGAGTATGGTTTTACACCGCTTTTAGCAATATTCCAGCAATATCACGGCAGGGGACACCAGGAAAGGGCTTCACACATTGTACCCATGAGGGGAAGTGAACCCGGTTTTTTTTAGCATGACAAGCTAACGCTTAAACCACAACGCTACCCCACAGCCCCCAGAGAGGGGGGAAAGAGGAGGGTAGAGAGTGATGAGTGGAAGAAAGCAAGAAGAGAGACAGATAAAGAGAGTGAAAGAGATGGGAGGAATGGGAAGGGAAAAGGAGAGGGGGGAGGAAAGAGTAGAGAGGAGAGAAAGAGGGGCAGAGAGATTATGCATTGCATTACTCCAAGTGACAGACCGACTGTGAGAGGGGAGGAGGGGGTGTTCTGAATGGGGGGAGATGCCATGGGGCTTCAGCACTCATGTGGACAGGGGTCACTTGGGCCTTTGTTTGGGTCAAGAAGCACTCCAGGCTGCTGTGTTTACCAGTGCGGCCAAATTTGAGTATGCAAATTAGAATTTGTGTTGCTGGGGGACAAGCTGGAATGGCCTGGCGTAACAAAGATGGGAACGAAACCAGTCACTAGTGACATGATTATTAATGCATTCTATCATGGGTGATTATTTCAGGATTCATGTGAAGGTATCTTGACTTTTGTTCTCTTCTGTTCCATGCTTTGCTGAACTGGAAGCCTCCAAACTCAACTGAACTGGAAATTGTGGGTCCCTCACAATACAAGCTGAACACTGACAACTATTAGTATTGAATAAAAACTTGACTGTCACTGTGTCACTTTGTACATACATGTCAACAGAAGACCTTATCATCATAGCCTTACATTACTACTGTCGACAACTCTTCTTCACGCGGAACGGGACTTGTTTAACATCCCATGATTATTTTATGAATTTATTGTGACAAGAATGGACAAGTATGTGTGGGTGCTTGTACTAGTCCAGACAAACATTGGTTTTACATTGCTCACCCACTCTATAGTCCTATTACAATGAAATATCATGCTGCAGTTTAACATTGACACCCTACACAGACACAGTATATACTGACGCTGAAGGGGTCGTTGTCAGCACAGGTACTACAGATATGTACCCGATACCTTAAAAGATGGACGAGTCCATATTCCTAACCCAATATCGAAACCGTATATAGTTATTCCCGTAGCTGATTGCGAGTGGTGTACGTTGTGCACCGCGAAATATTTTTTTTTACTGTGTATACTCTTATATAACGCAATCAAATGCATCTAATAGAACAGTAATGACAGTTTCGATCAAGAAAACGGCACAATGCAGAATGGAATCATCCGACAACGACCCCTTCAGCTATACTGACTCCCAACTGACCAGTCCTTGTTGAATCCCCTGAATGCCAGACAGTGTATTAATGAAGTACCAACATTTAACTTCTTTATGTGTGATGTGGCAATGGCTTTGGATTGAGTGAGTGAGTATGGTTTTACGCCGCTTTTAGCAATATTCCAGCAATATAATGGCAGGGAACACCAGAAATTGGCTTTACACATTGTACCCATGTGGGGAATCGAACCTGGGTGTGCAGCTTGACGAGCGGACAATTTAACTGTTAGGCTGTCCCATAGTCTGTCGTACAGACCCTGAAGCAAATATATCCAAGAAAGCCCACACAAGTCTAGAAAATGTGGCAAGTCTAGATTTCCTCAGCTGAAAATGAAGAAAGTCTCAGGGCTCCTTTTCATTATATTTTTTTTTTTTTTACTATGAACTTTTTTCAGTAAAATATGTTCATTTCAGAGACTAGTTGTTAGTCTAGCTGTCACATCTCCCCTTGGCTTTGGAGCAACAAAGATTCAAAGATTCCAACATGGACAAGTTATTTGCTTAATGTTATTAGCTGGAGAGAGGAGAGAGAGAAATGGTGTTACACTGTTTTCATTACATTTTTTCCAAAACCTTTAACATATACGCCAACGTAACTCTTAAATGCTTCTCTTGAAGAATGAATAATTGGGATAGTTGATGGAATCTGTAAATAAACTTGAGAAAAATGGATGAATTTATTCATGAGTGAAAATGCAAATATATCATAGGCCATGAAAACTGAACCTCACTAGAAATTGCCACTGGCAAAAAAACTTTAAACCTGATGGGATGTGTCATTCAAGGAACAGTAACACTACCACTAAAATCTTGATATTTATGAAATGAATTAATATAAAAACCTCAATCTTGACAAGAAAAAACTTTATTTATTTCACTAAGTTACAAAAGATCCTTTTAACAACAAGAAACATTTTGCTTACATTTCATCCTCATAGCCAAATTACTGAGGTAAATAAATATGTCACAGGATAGGAATAAGACAGAAAAAGTAAAAAAAACCATACAGATTTCATTGATACTTTACATGATATTTATAAATAAAAACAAAACATTTTACACCAATATAAAAGTGAAGGTTCCTTAACAAAGCAGTGTAGGGACTTGCCAACCACAGCTAGTTGTTCTGATAATAGCATGTAATAAATTTGCCTTATCCAAAAAGTTAAAGATAACTAAACATTGACATGAAACGCATTCTCCTTCCTCCTTCAGTGATGTGAACAAGTACTGCATTGAGCACAGAGGAAAATAGGATCAAATCACTCTCTGAGCATTAGTCACCACACATCTTTTCAAATGAAATAGTTTACAAATGTAGTTGAATAATTAATGACATCCCTGATAAGTCGAGTATGAAAAACATCCTCTGCACGCCTATTCCCAATATTGTTGCTGCGCAGTTAACTCATCACACTAGACTTGCTTTATGGGCATAGAAATATCTGTGTAAGGTTTGCACCTGCCGCATACAAAGCTAAACCAAAACACTGTGATACCTGATCCATTTATGGGAGACCATCACACACTGTAATGTATGCAGTAATTTACATTCCTGCCTTTCTGTCACAGGTTCTACTACGTATGTAGAATACTGACTGACTGTCAGCGTAAATGTTGTGGAGGTGAGGTGTTGAAATGGGGTTTAACACGTGTTCCCGGCTATAACACTCGTATTGCAGCATGCATGTACATGTGTGTTGAGAGTGTGGGCTGCTTGTACTAGTACAGACTATCTATTATTATTAGTACAGGATAATTATATAGCGCTTGAAATCCACGCAACTAGTGCATGCTCAAGGTGGTGGTATTTTTTTCCCTCGATCATTTGATGTCAATCTCAACGGCACACATTGTATTAAACAATCTCAACTCCCTGAGGAGTATACAACTCTTGCTGCCACTAGGTGCACAGAGTTATTGTGGCTTTCTCATCCTAACGAGGTACCCATTCACAGCTGGGTGGACTGGGACACATAGTCACAGTACTTTGTCCAAGCTCACTGCATGTTGTTCTACCCGCAACTAGGTGTTTGCATGCATTCATGTGGCCACCATCTGGTCATATACCAACGGATTCGTGGGTTCTTTTAAGTGCACAGGGTTGTGTACTGTACACTAGGGGTTGTGACAACACTGAAAGAGTCTGCAAACAAAGTTGACTCCAAGGTTTTCACACCCGGTCACATGCAGGCTCGATCCGGACACCTCAGCCTCACTGGATCACTAGCCTGGCGCCTTAGCCAGCTCACCGACCACACCCACTAATGTTGTTTTATATCACCAGCCTGATGAGATAACATGCCGGTGTATAACATGTATACATGTGTATATGTGTGAGTTTATCTCCTTCATGCTCAGCATCACACAGGGTAACAACCAATAGTGTCTCTTAACATCTTTTGGTTTAGGGTAGACAGGTATTGCAACATCAAACTTATTATCCTAAAGACATTGTAATAATTTTTATGTTTTTTAGGAATGACTCTTGAAAACGTTCTAATGTCATTTGTTTTCCATGATGATCACAAAGTTCAATTTTCTATGACTTCAAGTCAAGTACATATTTCTTCTTTCTTATCCTTGCTCAACAAAATCTCTTTGTCGTGTAAATTTAATATGGCAGCCTGTGAGGTTCTGCATTTGGTATCACACACTGACTTACGGGTATAAACTATGCACTGTTAGGAACTGAGGGAGGTCCCGAGTGAGAGGCAACTGCAGTAATTGGATCAAGTCACCCCTGAATGTATTATATTAATATAAGGTTTATTAAGGGACTATTGACTTTCATGCCTGTTTATTACATTTGGTATGGTTTTATGTAGCTTCAAGCATGATTACAACCCCATCGATGAAGTGTTCACCGAGAACTGACTTACCTCAACTGTGAACCCGGGATTGAACCTGTGACGACAAGCTAGCACATTAACCCTTGAGTTCCTCCATATTTCACATAGACATCTGTCAGTCAAAGCAAGCTTGCTATCTTTCAATGCAATCAGCTTCAATTCATAATTTCAGTACCTTTATTAAAGAAGATCAGGTTGTTTAAATTCGGATGACAGCTCATAATAGGAATCATGCCACGACCTTTCCAGACCCTTTCAAGTGCACTTAACACCAGCATGAAACATTAATTCAATCACAACTATTCATCCCAACAAATTACAAACAAGCAAAGCAGACACACTTCACCTTTCACTAAAGTCTGCATCACGGAAAGGAATGTCTCGCATCAAACAATGACACACGAAACATTTCTATTTTTGGAAAATCTGTGATTTTGATGCTGAGCTCGGCAAGAAATCTTCCATCATAAACAACAGCATGATCTCTGCAATTCTCTCCATGGTCTTCAAAAATATTTGTCCCCAGCATGTGACACTGACAGTGAGTTAATTAACGAAGCACTAGAGGGGATTTTCAGCTGTCGCAAGCCTCTTCAATTCACCAAATCCCCAATAAGGAACAATAGGGCTTTTGGTATTGTACCCACGGGAGTTGAAAGCAGCCCAAAGTCATTTGGAGGAGTCTGCATCAAAAGATTCAGACAAGCGTGATTGAGTCCTGTGGCCCCCATCTTTGTCCCTCCAGCTGAGTCTGTGCAAGGATGACAGTTGGCTGTACATAGTTGTGGGGATAACATTATCTCTGTGTGATTATAGGTCACTAGCTCATGTCTGGAAGTCGGTGATTGTCTAGATTGATGAAACGGGCATATTTTATTACTTCTTGCTTTGATTCAAGTTCAGAACTATGATTATGTGTAACAGGTCTATGATAATGTGTAATAATGGAGAGAAGTGATAAAAGAGTTGAAAGATTATACATATCCCAAGACACAATGGTACCAGTGAGTGAGTGAGTGAGTGAGTTTAGTTTTACGCCACACTCAGCAATATTCCAGTTATATAGTGGCGGTCTGTAAATAATGGAGTCTGAACAGACAATCCACGATCAACAGCACGAGCATCGATCTACGCAATTGGGATACAATGACATGTGTCAACCAAGTCAGCGAGCCTGAGCACTCGATCCCGTTAGTCACCTCTTACGACATGCATGGGTTACTGAAGACCAATTCTAACCTGGATCTTCACAGGCTATGAGTGAGTGAGTGAGTGAGTGAGTGAGTGAGTGAGTGAGTGAGTGAGTGAGTGAGTGAGTGAGTGAGTGAGTGAGTGAGTGAGTGAGTGAGTGAGTGAGTGAGTGAGTGAGTGAGTGAGTGAGTGAGTGAGTGAGTGAGTGAGTGAGTGAGTGAGTGAGTGAGTGAGTGGAGTGAGTGGGTGAGTTGGATTTTACACCACAGTATTTATGTTACCATGGTGTATGATATGTGGGTGCTGCCTAGATGTGGGAGAAAGCACTGCAGGTCTGATACATATACAACACTGGTGAAACCCAAACGTTTTGGTACTAACAAACCTAGAAACATAATCAGCGTGACACTGGAAATTTGAAGTCACAACCATAGGATCCTGGATCACCAAAGAAAGGCAACTCTGCACTGAGGTCTGTGTGAGAGGTCATATATGCCTCTACCAGTCCATTTGTCTGAGATTACTAAAAATCTAGAGAACTGGTCATTTTCTTCCCAAATTGAGTTATATTATGCTAGTAAACATTCTGCTGATCGAAAATGAGCTGGAGACGATATGGACACACCCCATGGTATCACCTTCACCACTGTTCCTTGTACAAATATTAACATTTATATTCTGTGAAGAAGGAAAGCACTGAGCAAACTGACCCAAATGCATTTATATTAATGATTAGAGTTGGTATTGTATCTATGACGGGAAGCGAACCCAAGTCTTCATCTTGAATAAGTCTTCATCTTGAATAATAACTCATGAGGGGACACCTTGTTTTACAAGTGAACACACTAGGCCATAGTCCCATGCTCAGAGATTTAATAACTCATGAGGGAATGAAACCTGAGTCTTCAGCTTTACAAGTGAACACCTTCACCACTGGGCTACCCAACAGTCCCATAAATGCTCAGAGATTTAATAACTTATGAGGGGAATGAAACCTGAGTCTTCTGCTTTAAAGTGAACCCTACCACTGGGCTAGGAACATGATAAATGCTCAGAGTCTTCAGCTTTCATAAGGGGAATGAAACACGAGTCTGAGTCTTCAGCTCAGCTTTACAAGTGAACACCTTCACCACTGGGCTACCCAACAGTCCCATAAATGCTCAGAGATTTAATAACTTATGAGGGGAATGAAACCTGAGTCTTCAGCTTTACGAGTGAACACCTTCACCACTAGGCTACCCAAGAGTCCTTGTCATCTTGTCAATTAAAACAGCACAGTGTTGGGAGTTATTGGGCTTGTTGGGTGAAATGTTCACATCACACCACAACGACACAGTTCTCAAGTCACAAAACACTTTTGTCCTTGCCCCAGACTTATATTAATCGACTTTCCACCTGGCTTCTCTCACCTAACAGAACAATACCAACTTTCTTTCCATTTACCAGTACAGCACGTACGAACATGACGCAATATCCCCTATACACTGTTTGTGTAACTCTTCTTAAATAAACCTGATCAGGGCTGGACTTGTTTTCCTCACTGCCCTGAACATGGATATTTCTATTTTCTCCAAGCTCCAACATGCCTCAGTTGCACAACTGCATAGTTTTTCTAATTGCACGAGATTAGCGTCACATGTTTTCAATCACTGCACACACAGTTCCTCTCTATAACCACATCCATGTCATGGTGGTACGAGTCTGGTGATTTTCCATCAAGGGTGCGACCAGGATGACTTGGAAGCTAAAATAAAACACTTGACATACGAGACACGATGGAGGTCAATCACTTAACTTGATGCATGATGTGGCTCACATTTAAACTCCCAACATAGACCTGCATGTCCAGTGTTCCTGTATAGCTACTGGTATATTCTGGTATATTCAAACGTTTTCTTGTCTCAGGTTCCTCCACCAATACCCGCCGTGATGTTGCTGGAATATTGCTAAAAGCGGCGTAAAACCAAACTCAGTCAGTCAGTCCACCAATACACACATTTATGCCAAGATACAATAAAAATTAAATTTCATACATTTACTTCATTCAGCTTGATGTTTCTTCACCAGCATTTATAAAATGCTCTCCTTCTGGTCGAGGTAGGAGCAGAGAAATACATAAATAATTATCTACGGCCAAATCATTAACTGATTCTTATGATTTTAACTATTTCTAAACATATTCTTCATATATCTCGGGCGGTGGGGTAGCCTAGTGGTTAAAGCATTCGCTCGGCACGTGGAAGACCTGGGTTCGATTTCCCACATGGTTACAATGTGTAAAGCCCATTTTTGGTGTCCCCCCGCCGTGATATTATTGGAATATTGCTAAATGCAGAGTAAAACTAAACTCACTCACTCACTCACTCACTACATATATCTCAATCATAAATATAAAGACATATCACATTTATATATCAGATTCGTTATTTTCAATTATTTTTGAATATTTTTATACATCATCACAGACACGAGGAAACAGTTTACTTAAACAGGACAGAGGAAAACATCTAGAGCACACTTGTGTAGCTAGGTTATCTCCCTGCACTGTTTTTATCTCTAGCTTATCTCAGGGCAAACGTGATACGAATACTATCACTTGATAGGGAAAGTTATCTAGGTGTTTACCAATTCTAATCTAGGGCACAGCCCTATGTGGTGGACATATTTGCAGGATACACATTTTAGTGAGTGAGTGAGTATAGTCTTGTGCCGCTTTTAGCAATATTCCAGAAATATCACGACGGGGACACCAGAAATTAACTTCACACACTGTATACCTGTGGGGAATCAAACCCTGGTCTTCGGTTTGTTGAGCGAAGGCTTTAACCACTAGGCTACCCCACTGCCCCTACACATTGTAAATTTGAACCATAAGTTTCATAGTATTGAACCATAGACCTCCGTACATACTCTATCTATCTAGTTTCGTGCAAAAGAATCCCAGTCATCTTTGATACATTGCTGATGGCAGAAGTACAGATACGCTGCGTATCTGCGTAAATTATGCAAATATCTATGTGAATAATCAATTCCTATGAAATCTATTGCGTACAAGTACGCTTGAATTTTTGTAAATACTCAATAAATTTGATCTTACATGCATACACATAAAATAGATGAAATAACTGAGGTATATTGAGAGGTTCTATTTGAGCACATGAACTTGGCAACTTGCAAATCTTTCTGATCGTTTCTCCTATTACAGATCAAATATAAATAACAAACACATAGACCAACATTGAAACTTTATTATATTTTTAAAATTAAAGGAAAAACGGCAAAATACCCCAATTGAATTTGAGTGTGGTGGGTACAATTTGACTACTCAAAGAAAATTAGGATACCCAATTGAGATGAACACAAGTGAGTACATAACTCAATGACCCAAAAATGTATCTGTAGCTCTGCTGATGGAAAATCACAAGACACATCACCACAGGGGTGAAAATAACTTTAAAATTGATGGTGTACTCCGGAACAGTGGCACATGTAAAGTCACTTGCCCTGATAATTTTTCCACTATGCCAACCATTTTCTTGCTGATTTTTTAAATAAACAGCATAATTAACATTGGAAAGTCAACTGGACACCGGTACAGTGTGATATACAAATTTGCTTGCCCGACTCAAAAAAAACACTTGACTCGGACGTCGGGCGATGGGTTATTTCCACCCCTGCACCATGATGTGGATGCAGTTATGTCTTTGCATCTTTATAGGTATCTCACATGTCATTATAATCAGGGGGGATATTGCAGACAAATCCTGATTAGTGGTACCTTTAATTCGTATTCAATATTTAATAAGGAAATGAACAGAAGTTGGCATGTATTGGAAAGTTTCAACAGTTATTGTAAATGAATTCATTCTTTCTACAAAGCCAGGATTTTAAATCTGACTTTGTAGCCCTCAGACTACTGCAAATGCCACGACAGTGTATCATGGACTGCTTCAATTGTCAGGAGCCAACCGTAGTATGCAATCTTTACTTTTAACACAGCACATTTCCTGTTTCAAACAGGCAATGTGTAAAAAATTATTTCTGATTTGCCAATATTTTGATATTAGCTTTTATTACAAATCATAAGGCTCACTGAATTCACCCTGTCAATGAACACAGACCTTGAAAAGCACAACCTGTTACCACTATTTCATTAAGTACACATATGAAATAGTATTATTAGGAACGTTTTGATTTTTTTGAAAATGATCTTTATTGCATTTCAAAACACTTTTAGGAAATTAATTTTAAATAAACCCTGACAACAACTCTAAAATTTTAAGTTTGACTCTGCCTCTTGGCCAAGTCCATAAAACAAGGAAAGAAGTCTGATCGTACCAAACATACATTTTCAGATTTATGAGTCATGGATAAACATGTCTCTGACGAAATAGACAAGTGTCCTGCATGCTGAAGTGTCACTCAAACCAACATGTACACCAGTCAAGGTCACACCAGGGGTGACCACATCAAAGGTAATCACTCTGCGTCACAAAGGATCTGACCTGCAGTGCTGGATCTATTTTTGGACTGGAAAATCCACTTGGAGACTCTATTTCAGGAGGGCTAAAAATAGCCCTTTGTCAGGGGACTTGAATGATTTATGTGTGTGTATTAATAGGCATTTTGCAACATGTGGAGGATTCACATTGTTACAATGTTATTACAGGATATGGCTGGATTAATCTCCTGCTTGCTGAAGTATTGATCTCTGTTTGCATATTGTAGGGCCTTTGTGTCTTTCTTGTGTGTACAAGCAGACCATGTTATAAACAATAATATTATATGGTCTCTGGTGCAAGGGATCAATGGATTGTTTCATTTATTGTTCACTGCCAAGCTTAGTAATAGTCCAGCTTTAGGACTGCAGTCTGTAAATTATTTTATGTCTGGAGTGAGTGAGTGAGTTTAGTTTTACGCCGCACTCAGCAATATTCCAGCTATATGGCAGTGGTCCGTAAATAATCCAGTCTGGACCAGACAATCCTGGGACAAACAGCATGAGCATCGATCTATGCAATTGGGAACCGATAACATGAGTCAACCAAGTCAGCGAGCCTGACCACCCGATCCCGTTAGTCGCCTCTTACGACAAACATGGGTTGCTGAAGTTCAATTCTAACCTGGACCTTCACGGGTCTCTTATGTCTGGACCAGACAATCCTGTGACATCATGACTGTGATGAAATACTACATTTATTTAATTTATTTAAATTTGTATTCAGAAGGCCATGTCAAATTGAATTCAGTGAATGAGTGAGTTTAGTTTAACGCCACACTCAGCAATATTCCAGCTATATGGCGGCGGTCTGTAAATAATCGAGTCTGGACAGGACAATCCAGGGACAAACAGCATGAGCATCGATCTGCGCAATTGGAAACCGATGACATGTGTTAACCAAGTCAGCGAGCCTGACCACCCAATCCCGCTAGTCACCTCTTGTCTTCATTGAACGTCTCAGGGACAAAAGAACTACATTTCGAGCCTATAAAGCACAGACTGCATGTGGAATATATAATGAACATCAGAACCAATACAGATATTTGTTTTCTAAAAGTATCACAACAATTTTATTTATCAGAAAAAGATTGATAACATTAAGTTCTTGCATCTTTGCTGAGGAAAATCCACAGACCGATGCAGTTGTATGGATGAAAGCCCATATGTATGAAGTCAACCATAGCCAGCCTGTCACATTACACTCACTAGGGAGAGAAAATGTCTATGCTGAAATAGACATGGAAGCTAAAAGGTGGTGATGTCATTCCAGAAGCAAAGCTACAGTGGTAAATTGTTAAATGGGTTTTATTGTAACAAAATGGAGAAAAGATATTCTCTGCAAGGATAAATGCAGAGTTTCAGCAACACAAAAACAATCATGTACCAATAGCGATTATTGTTCTTGTAACATAACGAGTAGAGCCTATAGCATATACAAGACCCTAAAATGCCGCAAGTCATCAGAGAGCCATCTCAAACTACCAATGTAATCCAGACTCACACTCGAAATGTTCCTAAATTACCCTCATTCCCGTTTCCCAACCAGGTTGATTGCGTTTCAGATAACCCCCGAGAGTTGAGCTCGTTAAGTACATCAAACACCTTATCTACCTGATACATACAGGTATCACGTAGATGCAGGTTTGCTGACACCAGACAAACATTCAGTGACCTATCACCGAGAACCTCCAGCAGGTCCAAGCACCACCCCCTCGTCAAGCCTGAGTCAACAGAACCCAGGTACTTCCTGCTCCAACTGAAACCTGTACTAACTGACCAGCCATTCCACTGACAAATTTTCATGATAAACATCCTCAATCCAGTATGCAGGTGTTTTTCAGGAAGATGGGCCTGGCATGTTTGTATTTGTGGACATTTTTCTGTATCTGCATCAGGACATGATGCTGCTAGCAGATGTGAAGCAAATGTCAGAACAGCTGCGGAAACGTTCCTTGTTTTACTCATGCTACACAATGTCAACAGTGTTGATGTACTTAACTACCTATCTGCAGTACAAGTTTGAATAAACACTGATGGATGAGAAGTGAGCACGGTTTTACGCAGCTTTTAAAAACATTCCGGCAAAATCACAGTGGGGGGGGGGGACACCAGAAATGAGGTTCACACAGTGTACCCATTTGGGGAATTGAACCCGATTCTTTGGCAAGATGAGTCAATGCTTTAATTACACGGCTAATAAACACTGAAAAAGAAGAGTAGAAGACTTAACATAAAACAATTATACAGAATTTGGATCTATCACTTAGTGAGTGAGTATGGTTTTATGCCACCTTAAGCATTATTCCAGCAATCTCACGGCGGGGGACACCAGAAATGGGCTTCACACATTGTACCCTGTGGGGAACCAAACCCGGGTCTTTAGCGTGACAATGGATTACCTTAACCACTAGGCTAAACAATCACTGAACCTGACCAGTCAATCTATCAAATCATTCCTTGGGACAGGCAAGAAGCTGAGGGGGACCTGTTCTGACAAGGAGTCCCCACTGGTGATTAAACAGTTGAAATGTTTTTTATGTTAAATTGTTTCATATGTTAAAATGTTTTCTGGGCAGATTTACTATCCATGTACATTATCTACAAATTTCATAATATTGATCTCATTATTATTATTCTAATTCTTATTTCTCGATACTGACTGACTGACTGAGTTTGGTTTTACGCCGCTTTTAGCAATATTCCAGCAACATCATGGCGGGGGACACCAGAAATGGGCTTCACACATTGTGCCCATGTGGGTATTTCTCGATAAATATGGTGGTAAAAATGATCCCCTTATTTATCACATCTATCACAATCGCTTGTTGTCTCAGAATTAATTATGCTGATCAAATGTTCATACATAAATTGTCCATCTAGAAGGGGCTACCCAGCAATCAAGCAAAAACTATGAAGACATTTTAAACACACAGTGAGTCTGGTTCCCCTGAAACTATTTACCGTTCCCCTTTCAAATAACGTACCGTTATAGTTGATATAAAAACAATACCTTTTGTTCTCTTATGATATTTGGTTCTCATCAAAATATACAATCTCCCTGAAACCACTGACCCTTCCAATTCATACAACATACTCGTAAACTTCAAACAATGAACTTTCTTTCCCATACAAAACCACATTTAATCCCCTAAACAAATTGAAAACAAACACTGCAAACTTAAAAAACATAATATTCACCAATCCGTAGGGCTGCGCAATATAACCGGTTTACCGGTTCAGACACGGAAACGATACGTATTGCGATACGCTGATCGAAAACCGGTATTTTGACATGCATTCGAAAAACTTCGTAACACTCGGAAATCTTCGGATATTTCCGTTTTTTAAATTGTTCCTTTCCTTGTTTCATTTGTGCCAAACATTATTTACATTTATATTTTGCCATGATTAAAAGTTTTCTTAAAGCCTGATTTTGTTGTGTTTTTGCTTTACAAATCAAGCATTAACTCGATTATAAGTATTTTTTTTGTTAAAAATACTTCTTGCAATATATTGCAATACATATCGCAATACATGATTTCGCATCGCAATTTATCGCAATACGAAAATTCCCTGCAATACCCACCCCTACCAATACACACCAAGTCATCATTTGTACCCTAATGCCCCTCAAACAACCATTAACTTCCCTCACAACCCCGATACTCCCATGGGCATCAATCTAACTACCCCCCTCAATCATTAATGTCCCTGCCCCCACACTCCATTGC
Source organism: Haliotis rubra (assembly GCF_003918875.1). NCBI lineage: Eukaryota > Metazoa > Mollusca > Gastropoda > Lepetellida > Haliotidae > Haliotis > Haliotis rubra. Next base: position 279,199 of record NW_025767662.1, on the reverse strand, counting down.
CACCCCTGGTCATCACATATGCTACAAGTAATCTCCTAACAATCATGATCAGCGTCACCAAGGTGACCACACCAATATGTGATATAACAGCCATATCCATTGTCCGTGGATCATAATTGGCTTGGATGTTCAATTTGTGACAGTCAAATAGCCAGCTAGCATATGCATTACAGATTTAAACATGCATAATATCACCCCAAATAGATTTCCAATAGTCACGATTTCAAGTAAATATCACTGTGCGGTCATTAGGACTTCTGCTGGGAAGGTCGAAGATCTATATATAATGACCACTGTGGTGACAAGATATAGGCAGCAGAAGATCTTGACAAGTGTCACATGATCTTGATGGATATCCTCTCAGCATTAATCAGACTGTTGTATAAAAAGTCTTCAAGATCACATATGAGTTAATAGGATTAAATTCTGTCATACTGAAGATTGATGACTGGTGAAATATAATTATAGTTTTAAAGATTCATTCCTGTATCATTCCAATTATATATCCCGTTTTTATTACAAAGCGGACGATAGCCCGATGTACACGAGACAGTAATTTGTTGCGAGGCGGCCATTACCCTGTCACTGTGAATAGTGACAAATAGTACTTCAACAACTTGTTTTAGAAGTTGGGACGTACAATATTGAACAAACATTACGGATAACAACTTCTTTATTTAGTGAGTGCGACGTCATTCCTGACTGACTTCGGTACAAGAATCTGTATAGAAATGTCGCAGTCACGAAATAGCTTTATAACAAGTGCTTCAACAAGGCAGCAGCAACACTTTGGAACAAGCTTCCACCAAGTCTGAGAGAGGCTGCAACAATCAACACCTTCAGAAAAGGACTCAAAGCACATCTCTTTGACATTGCCTATGTTCAATGATGTGTTTATCTTGTGAAGCGCCTTAGAGTGATCTAGTGATCAAATAGGGCACTATAGAAATGTGCCATATTATTATTATTATTATTTACGCAGCACTCTGCAATATTCCAGCTTTATGGCGGCGGTCTGTAAATAATCGAGTCTGGACCAGACAATCCAGTGATCCAGTCACAATATAAAGAAGTTGTCATCCATAAAGTTTGTTCAGTGTATTACTTCAATGTATTACTTCAATGTATTACTTCAATGTATTACTTCAATGTATTACTTAGGACGGCTTATTATTCAATCTGTATATGTAAACACATACTCCATCTCAACCCAGTATCGCTGAAACCTGCCAATGTGACATCATATTATAACTTATTCTATCCTACCCTCAACAATAAATCAGGGGATATACAGCCCTCAAATAAAAGGCCTCGATGGCATGCACTCAATTTTCCCAGAGGCCTCCACCTAAGGGTCCTTAAGGTCTCAACAAGCTCTATGATTCAACCCCAAGGCCTCTGTTCAAGGACATATATTACATCCAATTAGAGACTCTTGGGCCTCTACCCAGGGAACTCCACTCAAGGAACTCCTTGGACTCAAGTTAATATCCTTTTGGGCCTAAATCTGAAGAGCCTTAACTCAAGGGCCTCCTGAGTCTCTACACGGAGGTTTCAACTGATCAGCCTCTACTCAAGGGCCTCCATTCAGGGGCATCTGTTGAAGGCCCACCTAAACCTCTTGGCTCTAACTTTCGATTCAATGGCCTCTGAGCTTTCTGAGTCCTCCACTCAGTGTCCGCCAAGGTTTCTATAATGGGGCCTCTACTGAGGGGCCCTCAATTCGGGTGCCTCAACTAAGGGCCCTCTACCCAGGAGTCTCCTGGGCATCTATTTAGGGGCTTCTTTCCCGTCCAAAGGGGACCAGCTTCTTCTCATGCAAGATGTACAGTAACACAAATGGGGAGTAGTACAGTGACACGTAGTTGGCAACGTAGAGAAAAGCTGAAAGATGTATGGTGAGGGGAGGTGAAATTGGGTTTAACATCGTGCTTGAGAATATTTCGCTCCTATGACAACGTGCATGCGTGTGTATGTGTATGTGCGGCTGCGTGTACTAGCCCAGACTTAAGCTGGTTTTATAGTGCTAGCCCACTGAGATACCATGCCGCAATGTAGCATGAATACCCCACTCAGACACATTATACTGACTCCGAGCCGACCAGTCCTTGTTGTACCCATTAATGCCGAGTGCCAGGCAGGGACCAACAAGTACCATATTTTAACGTCTTTTGGTATGACGCGGTCAGGGATCGAACCCACGACCTTCCGCTCTCCAGGCGGACGCTCTAACCACTACACGGAGGCGGTCGAAAGATATATGGTGAGATCCCTGGTGAAGTCTACAGTGAAATGAATGGATAAGGTGAGAAGTCAGCATAATATGTGGTGACATTCAGCAATAGTTCCCCTACCTACCTTCAAACGCTGGTGCATGCAAAACTTGCAGACTTGGTGCTTGATGGAGGTGCGATCTATAGCAACAGGACTTGGTATGAAAGCCTTCTTGGGCTGAAATGTTCAGGAGTTCATATTTTATAACAATATAATCTTTTCCTTCTCCATAAATGAATAAACATAAATAATTCAGCTATAGCAATATATCCTTTATCTTACAGTATTTGTAATAATACAATTAGGGTCTCTCTTGATTTCAGCTGAAGTCTATATTGATGGTATACCTTGATCTCTATGCTTATAGTCGGCTGTGACTCCTCCAGTTCCACAGGAATGCTGTCTCTATTGGACACAAAACAGAAGTCTGGCATAACCAGGGCTGACCTTGACCTGACATCCACAAGGTCAACCGATTTCTTCCTACGACTGGCTGTAAAAAATGTGAACATTCTTAGTCATACTTAGTCATCAAAATCATCAACACTAATCACAAGTGAAAAGGAGAATTAAAGTTGTGAAAGAAAAAAAGTTCAGTATCATTACAAATATTCAAACATTCCAAGAGTAATTGATTCAATCTAAATCCTCTTTCCTACCTGGTCTCATATCTTGATTGGTTTTCTCTGCCTCCTCAGCAAAGCCTTCTGAGATTTCGGCAACTACCTGAAAACAAAAGGATTTCATGTTAGGTCCACAAACTTTAAACATACTGACAAGACCATTAAACAATGATCAGCACTCCATGTTGCCTATGCCTATTATTATCAATGTTCAGTGTGTGGTGTATGTTGCAGGGATTTACCTTGAGTCCTGTATTTGAGGGTCCCTGGGACTCATGCTTTTAATTTTCAGGGGGTCCTGGACAACAAAATGGAGGTCCCAGACACTTAAATATTATTACTAATACATTTACTGTATTTTGTATCATGATCATCACATTGTTACAGTAATGAAATTGCAAATGATACCATAACTCAGCTAGTAGCAAACTCAAGGATAACTTACTGTTACTTGATTGGAATTTTTACAAAAATATTTGGACATTTTCTGCGTCCCTGTGGATGCGCTAATAAATTTTGTTGCGTCCATTGTCAATTTTTATGAGTATAGGAAGCAGAAATTCGCGTCCTGTAAATCCCTGATGTTGAAAAACTGTTTGATTCAGGTTCTAACAAATTGAGGTTACGGCCTTGATGATCATAAGCCTATGTTAAAATATCGTGATACAATCACCAGGTTGAGATCATATAAGACTTCGAAATGTTTTGCATTTATAGAAGTACACGTGTGAAAACTAATATGGAATCTTTCTTAATCAGCTCAGCAGATCAATAAAACTAAACACATTAGCCAACAATAGTTACTCCAGACTGATTATTCATACAGATACAAAATCAAAATACGAAATCAGTATCACCACATTGAAATGTGTAGCATAAATCCCTCCCTCTCTATTATCAGCCAATCAGAAAACAGTTGTCACAGGTGAGCGTGGTTTACTCTATTTTTCAGGTTTAAGGAATAGAAAACAGAAAAAGATTTGCTTAAAAAATGCCATGAATTTTTTACAATTCTTTTATTCTCACATATTGGGACCTTCACCCCGAGACCAGCATCTAAGGGGCAGCACATGGTCGATGAATGAATGAGTAGGAGTTTAAATTGTTTCAACAATAGTCCGGTCACAGGTGGACAGGGACAACAACAATGAGCTGCCTACCCTTGTTGGGAATAGCAGCTAAACAGATTGGTTCAACGCATCATTTACACTATCAATTATATGATAACATTGCAACCTTTTAGTATTCAATATGCTGTTTATTCAATATCATCAAATGACAGATTGATCAACTGCTCAGAGTAGGTGTTACTGTTATTGACCAAACAGTGGGTTCTATCAACACAAGGACCACATTAATGGAGCCAATGATTGTTCAGTGATGTTGATGTCAAGTAAGTGAGTGAGTGAGTGAGTGAGTGAGTGAGTGAGTGAGTGAGTGAGTGAGTGAGTGAGTGAGTGAGTGAGTGAGTGAGTGAGTGAGTGAGTGAGTGAGTGAGTGAGTGAGGAGGAGGAGTGAGTGAGTGAGTGAGTGAGTGAGTGAGTGAGTGAGTGAGTGAGTGAGTGAGTGAGTGAGTGAGTGAGTGAGTGAGTGAGTGAGTGAGTGAGTGAGTGAGTGAGTGAGTGAGTGAGTGAGTGAGTGAGTGAGTGAGTGAGTGAGTGAGTGAGTGAGTGAGTGAGTGAGTGAGTGAGTGAGTGAGTGAGTGAGTGAGTGAGTGAGTCTTTTATCTTCCAGCAATATCATGGCTGGGGACACCAGAATTGGGCTTCCCATGTAAGAAATAGAACCCATGCCTTTGATGTGACAAGAAAATGCCTTAATCAATAGCCTATTCAAAATGAATGACAAAAACAATGGAAAGACAGAAGTGACCTTTGTCCCACATCGCAAACTCTCCTGTATCTAGGACTACGAAAGAGCAACTTACACATGATGGCAAATAAACAGGAATAACTTAGCTCTGGCACTATGCGGCACCAAAAGAGTAATTGACAACACATGTAGACAATAGCACGTACAATCACTGCCAAACATTTTAGCCCAAAAAATATCAGGAAATCATATCACAATACACTCCAATATACTGCAGTCCAATTTTTTGGCCAAAATAACAATACAGAACTGTAAGTCATCTCTTGTGTCACTAAAAATAGTAGACAGTCATTTTATTCTTTAAAAAACATATTATTTAAAATATCAATCTAATAAACAACAAGAATTGTCACTAAGGTGACATAATCCCCCGCCGCAAATTATCAAATCAAACTTATATAGTAATGAAAGTTTAAGATGAAGTTCAATGTCAACAAAAACATGACCAGTCAACCTCTCTTGATATCTTGCTCTTTAGTTGTTCAAACACACAAATATTTTCAAGACTGACTTGGACCTTGACATGACTGACTGACTGAGTTTGGTTTTACGCCGCTTTTAGCAATATTCCAGCAACATCACGGCGGGGGACACCAGAAATGGGCTTCACACATTGTGCCCATGTGGGGATTCGAACCCGGGTCTTCGGCGTGAAGAGCCAACGCTTTAACCATTAAGCTACCCCACCGCCCCTGGACCTTGACATGAATGTCATAGTGTATGAAATATGCACAAATAGTACTAAAGAAATTGCTTATTGAAAAACATTCAAGGGAAGTCTTGAAAGTCTATGAAGAAAATCCAGTGAACCGTTTTTGAAATATCTTCCTGACAATTCAGGTTAACATGCTGAAATCTTCAAAGTGTCGTCGTGACCCTGAAAATTAAGTGAAGGTCACCAAAATTGGCCTTCCCTAGATGAAGCTTGGTGTCAAATATGAAGAAAATCCACTGAATATTTTTTGCGATATCTTGATGACTATCTTAACATGCAATTTAACATGCTGAAATGTTCAAAGTGTCTCTGTGACCTTGAAAATAAAGTGAAGGTCACCAAAATCGACTGGGCCATGCGCATTTCCTGGATGAAGCTTGGTGTCAAATATGAAAAACGTTCTGTGAATGGTTCTTGAGGTATCTCGCTGACAAGCATAACATGCAGGTAAATATGCTGAAATCTTCAAAATGTCTCTGTGACCTTGAAAATTAAGTGAAGGTCACCAAAATTGACTGGGCCCTGCGCCTTCCCTAGATAAAGCTTGGTGTTGAATATGAAGAAAATCCAGTGAACGGTTCTTGAGATAACTTAACAAGAGGGTTAACATACTGCAATCTTCAAAGTGTCGCCATGACCTTGAAAATTATGTGAAGGTCACCAAAATTGACTGGGCCCTGTACCTTCCCTAGATAACGCTTGGTGTTGAATATGAAGAAAATCCAGTGAACGGTTCTTGAGATAGCTTAACAAGAGGGTTAACATACTGAAATCTTCAAAGGGTCGCCATGACTTTGAAAACTATGTGAAGGTCACCACAATCGACTGGCCCCTGGCCCTTCCCTAGACAAAGCTTGGTATAGAATATGAAGAAAATCCAGTGAACAGTGCTTGAGATAGCTTAACATGCAGGTAAAACATTAAAGTCCCCTTGTCACCTTGAAATGAAGGTCAAGGTCACCAAACCTGACTTGGACGTTTCTTATACTGTGATGAACCTAGGTACCAAATATGAAAAGAATCTAGTCAACTGTTCTTAAGATATTCCAATTCGTACGTACGGACGGACAGACGGAGCCTAATACTATATCCCCCGCTTCGCACTAAACGCGCGGCAGGGGATAAAAATATATTAAATCATAAAGGACCTGAGAACAATTATTAAATTCCTAGAACAAAGGCAATTGTGACATGCCCAGTCATTCAGTCAGACTCCTTGTTGATATATTGTTGGGTTTTAGAGATGGATTATACAAACAGGACAGGCAGCCAAACAACATCTGTCACATCCTTCCTGACAGACGTGCATGCTGTTGGCACTTACAGGCGGTGTGACAAACTTCGGAGACAACAGAGGCTGCATTACGTTGGTAACATAGTCGACAATCTTCCTCATCTCCATCACGATGTGATCACAGCAAGGCTGAAACACGGACATAGCAACAGATTAAACAGATTAGTGGCCCGAAAAAATTAGATGAAATTTCTGAGAAAGGCAGTTACAGGTTACTAAATGGAATTAAGTATTTGTCGGAATTTGATTGGATAGTGAGGTAAAAATGGCGGAACAACAAATGATGGCCAACACTGTCTTTGGGTATGGTGATCGTGATTTGGGTTTAACATCTCACTCAGCCATATTGAGGTGAGGTGAGGTGAAATTGGGTTTTACATCGTGCTTGAGAATATTTCGCTCATATGACGACGTGCATGCGAGTGTATGCGTATGTGCGGCTGCTTGTACTAGCCCAGACTTAAGCTGGTTTTATAGTGCTAGCCCACTGAGATACCATGCCGCAGTGAAGCATGAATACCCCAATCAGACACATTATACTGACTCCGAGCCGACCAGTCCTTGTTGTACCCATTAATGCCGAGCACCAAGCAGGGACCAACAAGTACCATATTTTAACGTCTTTTGGTATGACGCGGTCGGGGATCGAACCCGTGACCTTCCGCTCTCCGGGCGGACACTCTAACTACTACACCACGGAGGCGGTTTCAGCCATATTGAAGTCACATGATAATGAAGGTAGCCTGTGAATTATCAAGTCTGGATCCAACACACCAGGTTAAATAGTTGGTTGGTTGTTTAACACTGCACTTAGCAATATTCCAGCTATAAGGTGGCAATCAAGTGTCGTCCAGACAATCCAGTGATCAACAGCATGAGCATCGATCTATTAAATTGGGATCAGATGACATGTGTCAACCAAGTCAGCAAGCCTGAACCTGATCTTGTTAGTCATCTCTTAGGACAAGCATGAGTTGCTGAAGATCAGTTCTAACCCAGATCTTCACGGGTATCAAACAAACCAGGGATTGATATAATGAACATAGATCAATTCACAAAACAAGCATAGGTTGCAAAGTACCAACATGACCCAGACCTTCCAAGTGGGTCAGATACCATGGATACCGTCATACGATGACGAGGTATGAATAACTGCATGAATGAACAGATGCTGTAGTCTGCACTATATCTGTGCCCTATCATTGTGGAATAATAAATATTAATAAATAACTCTTTCCCGAGAAGGTCACTCAATAAACAGTTTGTTTGGTTGGTCATTAGTATGGGAGTGAGTAGGTGGAACAGTTATGTGTAATGTATGTTGTCAATGCTTTGTTGTTTAATGCATGTTATTATATGACAGCAGTGTGCATATCATGAAATCTGGACCAGAAAATCAGGTGATTGACATCATGAGCGAAGAATGAGTGAGTGAGTTGGGTCTACGCTCATTTTAGCAATATTCCAGCAACATCACGACGGGGAACACCAGAAATGGGCTTCACACATTGTACCCATGTAGGGAATCGAACCCGGGCCTTCAGCGTGACGAGCGAACGCTTTAACCACTAGGCTACCTCACCGCCCCCAATAGCAAAGATACAATCATGTAAAGTCTTCAACTTACAGAGGTTCAGTCTCCGATCTCACAAATTATATATTTTCAGAGATTAAGCAAGTCTGACCATCCAATCCCATTTGTCACCTTTTGCAAAATAAATTCTAACCCAGATCTTCACAGGCGATGTAACTTGGAGAAACGATCACCACTGAGATTAAAGAAATCGAGTCCAAATCATGAAACTAGTGGTTGAATATATAAGGGTAAATTGAAATGCTGAACAATATCAGCCCAGTCGGTCAGATACCATAGGAAGGACACTCGCTTCATAAACTCGCTTCGCATAATTCATATGTAATGAGACCTCGTGTAGTATTCTCTATATACTGAACATCATTGAAAATGCACCACTTATAAAAGTTCAGATTATTAAAAGCATGTGTAAGGAATTGATATTTTTTGAGTGGATAATAACAGATGGACGACTGACAAAAACAACAACACAGAAAAGACGCTCATTCATTGAAATGTTCCAGTCAGAAAGGATCAAACACACGTGGGGTCAAATCGAAAAGTCAATATCGTGGGTGACCGCCATTTGCATTGATACATGCAGTTCAACGTCTCCTCATTGAGTCAATAAGCGTCCGAATAGAGTTCTTGAGGATGGCATTCTACTTCTGCAGTAGTGCAGCCTCAAGTTCCCGGATGTTTCGCATCTGTTGTTGCCTCGAAAGACTTTGACCAATTTTGTCCCACAAGTGCTCCATGAGGGATACATCTGGCGACTGTGCTGGCCAATGAATAACCTGGATGGTCTTGTTGTCTTGTTGTGTGTGCCCATGCGTTGTCCTGTTGAAAAGCATGGACATCTTGGTGGTGACTGAAGACAGATACGATGTGATTCTGAAGAATCTGCTCACGGTAATAAAGAGCATTAACTTTCCCTTGACAGACATGAAGGCAGTCCTGTGATTGTAATTTATTCCATCCCAGACAATGACACTCCCACAACCCAAAGGTCTGTCTGAACCACACACTCATCAGCATAACGTTCACCACGTCTACGCCAAACACGTGATCGGCCGTCAGCATTATGTAGATGAAGATGTGACTCGTCAGTGAGTACAACACCATGCCATTGTAACCATTACTGAAAATGCCTGCTAGCCCATTGTATACGCTTATTACGGTGTCTGTCAGTCAGAATTGGTCCAACGTAAGGACGTCGAGCATGGAGCCCTGTAGCGTGTAGTAGGCGTCGCAAGGAGTCAGCGCTGATGACCCCTAAGTCAACCTTGAACTAGAGCAGCAGTCCTGGCAGTCGGCAGTGTTCAATCACTGATATGGACAAGGTCAATATGGCGATCCTGATGGAGCATCATAACACGTTGTTGCCAAGGTCATTGAAGGTCACGGGTGCTGCCTGTCTACTGATGTCGTCTATGAAGCCTAACGATGGTGGAGTGGCCAAGTCCAAGTTGTCGAGCAATATCCCTGCTGCTGGTACCAACCTGAATCATGCCTAGTGCACGTTCTCTTTCGTGAGGTGTTAACCTCGGCATCTCTGTCCTCGTTTCACAATCGTTAGTGAAGCAATGAGAATCGGTTCTCATAAGCCCGCTTTTAATGTCACAGTCAGTATGATTTCAGAATGAAATTCGTGCTTTTTTCATGGCGTGGCTGCATGTTGATGCATTTTGGAATAAAGAGTCATACTGTGGACAGGAATTTGTTTCTAAAGCATTTTTTCAACTGGACATGCCCTTCGACTTCATGTTAGTTATATTCATTGATCATTGTCATGCTGAAATCCATCTTTATGAAAATATGGACAATTTTAGACTGGTGCGGTAGAGTTATCTACAAACGTTTTTGGGCGGTGGGGTAGCCTAGTGGTTAAAGCATTGGCTCGTCACGCCGAAGACCCGGGTTCGAATCCCCACATGGGTACAATGAGTGAAGCCCATTTCTGGTGTCCCCCGCCGTGATATTGCTGGAATATTGCTGAAAGCGTCGTAAAACCAAATTCAGTCAGTCAGTCAGTCTTACTAGCTATGAGTAGTGTTGGGAATTGGTTAAAATCTCATAATTGATGATTGGTTCATTACAACCGATCAATCATCGAAAATAGTTGGTTAGCGTCATTTATCAAATTTTCCAGGTTATGTTTGTTAATGCACAAAAAATAGAGAGAAAAACATGTAGTTCTTTCGATTTTTTTGCAAATTGAACAAAATGCATATGCAAATTTTACATCTTTAAAGGATTTTAGGAACATAAATTTCCTGGAGTCTTTAAGATAAATTCGATCATGATTTGGAACAGGCTGGTAGTGCTTATGAAATGTAAATTTAATGACACAGACAAAACCAACCTTGTGATAAATATTGTTAAAGCAAACAAGTGTTCCAAAATTGTTTGTGTTCGATTATGAGTGAACATAATCGATTGCTTGATAGTTTAGTCATTGCGACCAATCTTCGATTATTTCAATTAATCGGACCACGAGTAAGAGCTTTTCGTGGCAAACAGCTTACAGGGTCATAACTAAGTCAGATGATGCATCATTTTCAAGCAATCAGGACTGTTTTGTTGTTTAACGCCCCACTCAGCAACAATCATGAAATCATGAACACCAATGACATCAATGGGATATGATGACACGTGTCAACTAAGTCAGTGAGTCTGACACCCTGATCCTGTTAGCTATGCCTTATGTCAAGCATGGGTTGCTGAAGATCAGTTCGAACGCAGATCTTTACTGGTTTAATCAGAACTGTAAATTTATGTACTACTACGCCACATTGTTAATTTCTGAAACATACCACTACTTTTTGCAGTTCATCACTACTCTATCTCATAAAAAAGACATTGTAATAAATTTGATGTACATCAGAAGAAAAATAGATCCCAAAATCGATTTATTACAAACACCTGATCTGTCTGTAACTCAGTATGGCAAACTGTAGCCAATCAAGTTACTGAACACACATACAGAAAGTACTGCCACAGAAAACCAGACCCAACATAGATGCTAATTCCCTTTTATACAGAACACAGCACCAGACAGATTAACATACATGGTCCACTGTATCAGTGTATGTATCAGCATATATTCATGGGCTGTTGTGAGAGTCTTGTTTCTTACACAAATGTTGGTGAGAAACCTATGTGAGATAACTGGTATCAGTGTATGCGTGAGATCGAATTCCAGGTTCGTGATTGGCTAATCCATAGTGATGACCTCTGGTCAGATTATGTCAGACTACTTTCCTGACGGTAATATATTTATGAATTGGTTGTGCTTTGGGTGAACTCCCTTACATCAGTGTAGCAAGTACATGGATTAGAGAGTTGAGTAATGTTCTTAGGTCTAATCTCATTATAATGATCATCTTGGCAATGATAATTCACAGGATGACAGAAACATTTGTGACGATGGTTACATTAGGTATGAGTTGTGAGCAGTGAGCAGTAAGCAGGATGATGTCACAAATAGCCGTTTTGTTATGTATTACTGCGCCACTGTGATCATCATGAGGACACACAAAATATATGTGTCACAGGTTCAATTGTTCATACAATGTATAGCATTAAGGCCACCAGACTGAATGATGAAATATTTGTATAATTCCCAATTTCATTTCAGGAATTATTCTTTTAAGACATGTAATAATGTTTGAAGTTTCTATTGTATTTCAGATGTTATATAATGTCGAGGACGACATTTTCCTGAGGAGGGGAAGGTGTCACAGGTTCAATTGTTCATACAATGTATAGCACAGCATCTCTGGCACATTTCACAATTTTTGTCCCTAACAGCTTGCCATACAGATGAGCTGGCTGCCGGCAGGTACATCCTGGGCTCTGGCACATGCTGCTCCTGCAGTCTGTGCACTCGGGAGATATAAAAGCTGCATGTGCCATGTGCCCGGCACACACCATGCTGGCAGTGGCAGCCCTCTATGTAATTTCCCTAATTAAAGGTACGCAAGTTTGTTTGAATTGTTCATATTAAAACAATTTCTCATAGTTAAGTCAGGTGTAACCCTGTATTCAAATAATTATATTTAATAATGGTCTAGTAACCATTAACTTTCATAATTATTTATATCTAATAATTATGTAAAATGTCACAATAGTTTTACTTGTCGTATTGATTTATAAAGACATACCATGCTGGCAGTGGCAGCCCTCTATGTAATTTCCCTAATTACAGGTTTATGGCACGGTTGTGTTTGACAAACCCCAAATGGCAAATGGCATAATAAAGAGATTGAACACCAGCCCAGTGGTCGTGTTATAAAACCCTGCGACATATGTCAATTCGATGATAAATTGGAGCAATGTTTAGGTACCAACATTTTTTTTACTGCACTCGTACATGTCAGATATTATTTATCTTACAGATCTTTATGGCGGAAGGTTTCCAAACAATTCGTAAGTTAAATGGTATTTGACATGCACTTGCCGTGTAGTAATCTCTATGCATTAAACTGCCACCACATATGAAGGTGTAATCGATAAGGACTAAGAAAAAATACCTCTGAGGAGTCCAAAGGGTAGAGAGTTTCCATGGCTTGTGTGAAATAGGTTTTCACCAACCGGTACACCTGGTGGGTCTGGAAAATAAACATTCATCAGAAATACCAGGGTAATTGTTGTCATTTAGATCAATTTGTTCATATTTTTAGAATACTGAACATCAACAGAATAACTGATTAATATCGTTTAATGCTGTTTACAAAACCAAACCTAAACAGATGAACTCACCAAACACTTAGCTGAAAGGTGTTAATAACACTATGTTTTTTACTGCATAGGGAAGCACTTGAATCATCAACAAAGTGAGTTTGTCATGAACCTCGAAACACAGGTTTTATTTGTCAACTTTGTAGTTTTATCCTGCAGCAGCCAGTAAATACTGACTTCAGAGTCGGAGTGATCATTGTTTCACAGATTTCGTCATAAGCGCAATATCTTAACACTGACATACTTTAGACAGTTACTTAACCCACAAATGCAAAGAAATAAGATGTGATTCATTTTTGTGTTTTTTCCATCTTTAGACCTTATTCGGTGATGCATGATGATTCATACCATGGTGACAGATTTCGAAATGCCAGTGTGCAATACTCAGCTGCACCGACCAAGAGTTACACGTGACCGACCGTTAAATCTTCATGACATAGCCCCAAACCAAAACAATATCATCGATTATCCAATTTTAGTTTACCTCAGGATCTGCGACAACAAGGCTACAGTTTCCTTCACCCCTATATTTCCATTCGGCATTTTCGTGCATGGAGCGCGCCATCTTGGATTTCTGTTTTGAGTCTCCACAATTGAAGAGTTCCACCAGCTGGGCCGATATGAGCTATCTTTATTCTGGTAAGGCTCATGGATAGACTGAACATGTACAAACACATGCAATGAATTTAATTATTAGCATCAAAGGCAAGCATCTAATTAAATGAGTGTTGAAAGAGACAAATTTTGTGTATGGTTTTGCAAGAAGCGTGGAATTTCATGAACGCATTAAAAAAAATAAAATTATCATTTACATTATCTGAGGCAAAGTTTTGTGACCTTTTGTTTATATTCATGAAATGTCTAGTTATTTTTTTGTCCTTACTAAATAAGTGCAAAGTCCTGTGTATGAACATATTGTGCGTATTGACGTCAGGTCTGGACCTGTGGTCGACGGCATGAACCCGCCACCTAGATGTTAGATCAAGTCGTCATGGTTACTGTTGCATCCTCATATTTTACTTTCCCCTTCATCACTAGTAGCACGTGTACCCGATTTAGACCCTTTAGCAGGGCCGTAGTTAACTTTTCTTAACAGGGAGGAGCTGGGGCACTATCCACATTAGAAGAGTGTTATATCAATACTTCCATGTGAATTAGCGGTTGCGTTCAGCAGCACTTTTTTGCCGAAGGAGGCGACTGACGAGATGGTGTGGCCACTGACTTGGTTGCTCATGGTGTCAATCACTGGCATCATCATCATCATCATCATCATCATCATCATTCAGTAATAGGAACGCAAGTCCATTATACACTCATATTGCAGCAGCAGTAATAGTAGTAGTAGTAGTATGGTAGTAGTAGCAGAAGTAGCAGTAGTAGTTGTAGTTGTAGTAGTAGTAGTAGTAGTAGCAGCAGAAGTAGCAGTAGTAGTATAGTAGTAGTAGTATAGTAGTAGTTTAGTAGTAGTAGCAGTAGTAGTAGTATAGTAGTAGTAGTATACTAATAGTAGTAGTAGTAGTATACTAGTAGTGTGGTATAGTAGTAGTAGTAGTGATAGTAGTAGTGAGTAGTATACTATGGTAGTGAGTGGTAGTAGTATGGTAGTGGTAGTAGTAGTATGTAGTGGTATACTTATAGTGAGTAGTAGTGTAGTAGTGGTAGTGGTATAGTAGTGGTAGTGGTATGGTAGTGGTAGTGAGTGAGTATGTGGTAGTATGGTGGTAGTGGTATAATTATAAGTATAAGTATGGTAGTGGTAGTAGCAGAGTAGCAGTAGTGGTATAGTAGTGCTGGTATGGTGGTATATAGTAGTAGTGGTAGTGGTATAAGTATGGTAGTGTAGTAGTGGCAGAGTGGCAGTAGTGGTATGGTGGTGGTGGTGGTATGGTGGTGTGGTGGCAGAGTGGCAGTGGTGGTATAGTGGTAGTGGTATGGTATGGTGGTAGTGGTAGTATGGTAGTGGTATAGTAGTGGTATGGTGGTGGTGGTAGTGGTAATTATGGTAGTGTGTGGTGGTGGTATGCTACTGGTGGTGGTGGTAGTGGTGTAGTGAGTGGTAGTGGTATGGTAGTGGTATGGTAGTGGTGGTAGTGGTAGTAGTGGTAGTAGTAGTGGTGGTGGTAGTAGTGAGTGGTATGGTAGTGAGTAGTAGTGGCAGTATGGTGGTAGTGGTATATGATGGTAGTGGTATGGTAGTGTGAGTATGGTAGTGAGTATGGTAGTGGTGAGTATATAGTGAAAGTGAGTGGTATGGTAGCAGTGGTAGTATAGAATGAGTGAGTGAGTGAGGTGTAGTGGTAGTAGTGATAGTGAGTAGTAGTGTGGTATAGTGGTAGTGATGAGTGTGAGTGAGTAGTGTATAGTGAGTAGTATGTAGTGAGTATAGTGGTGAGTGGTAGTAGTAGTAGTGGTAGTGTGTATAGTGGTATAGTGGTGTAGTGGTATTATAGTAGTAGTAGTAGTATGATGAGTAGTAGTAGTGAGTAGTGGTATAGTGGTAATAGTATAGTAGTAGTAGTATGAGTAGTAGTGAGTAGTATAGTGAGTGAGTATAGTAGTAGTGGTATTAGTGAGTAGTGGTAGTATGTGAGTATAGTAGTAGTAGTAGTGAGTAGTATAGTAGTGGTATGGTAGTAGTGGTATAGTAGCAGTGGTAGTATAGTGGTAGTATAGTGGTAGTGAGTGGTGATATATGAGTAGTGGTATAGTAGTAGTAGTAGTAGTAGTATGGTAATAGTAGTGAGTAGTGAGTATGGTAGTAGCAGAGTAGTGTGTATGGTAGTATGTATAGTAGTGAGGTATGAGTAGTAGTGGTATACTAGTAGTAGTAGTGAGTAATTATAGTAGTAGTAGTAATAGTAGTAGTAGCAGTAGTAATTATAGTAGTAGTGGTATGTAGTAGTATGGTAGTGGTAGTAGTGAGTAGTGAGTAGTGAGTATGGTAGTGAGTAGTGGTATGGTAGTGATAGTGAGTAGTAGTGGTATGAGTAGTAGTGTGAGTAGTGGTGGTATAGTGGTAGTATGAGTAGCAGTGGTGGTATAGTAGTGAGTATGTAGTAGTAGTGTGATATGGTAATTAGTGGTGTGAGTAGCAGTGAGTGATTATGTAGTAGTGGTATGGTATAGTAGTAGTAGCAGTGAGGTAGTGGTATAGTAGTAGTGAGTAGTAGTAGTAGTAGTGGTATGGTAGTGGTATACTAGTGGTAGTAGTAGTATGTGGTATTGTAGTGGTACACTAGTGGTAGTAGTGTAGTGGTATAGTAGTAATGGTATAGTAGTGGTAGTGAGTAGTGGTAGTATATGGTAGTGGTATGTGAGTGAATTATGGTAGTAGTAGTAGGTGAGTAGTGGTAGTAGTAGTAATATAGTAGTAGTAGTAGTATAGTAGTAGTAGTATAGTAGTAGTAGTATAGTAGTAGTGGTAGTATGGTAGTGAGTGTGAGTAGTATGTAGTAGTAGTATTAGTAGTAGTAGTGTAGAGTAGTAGTATAGTAGTAGTGAGTGGTAGTATGGTAGTGGTATGGTAGTGGTAGTAGTGTAGTGAGTAGTAGTGTAGTAGTGATTAGTAGTGGCAGTGGTGTAGTATAGTAGTAGTAGTATGGTGGTAGTAAGTATAGTAGTGAGTATAGTAGTAGTAGTATAGTAGTGTAGTGGTAGTAGTAGTAGTAGTAGTAATTATAGTAGTATAGTAGTAATTATAGTAGTAGTAGTAGCAGTAGTAGTTATAGTAGTAGTGATGAGTATGGTAGTAGTAGTATACTAGTGAGTAGTAGTAGTAGTAGTAGTAGTGGTAGTGGTATAGTAGTAGTAGTAGTATAGTAGTAGTAGTAGTAGTATAGTAGTAGTAGTATAGTAGTAGTATAGTAGTGATAGTATAGTAGTAGTAGTGAGTAGTAGTAGTAGGTAGTAGTAGTAGTAGTAGTGAGTAGTAGTAGTAGTAGTAGTAGTAGTAGTATAGTAGTAGTGAATTATGGTAGTAGTAGTAGTAGTAGTAGTAGTAGTAGTATAGTAGTAGTAGTGGTAGTGGTAGTAGTGAGTAGTGTAGTGGTAGTAGTAGTAGTAGTGTAGTGAGTAGTAGTAGTAGTAGTATAGTGAGTAGTAGTAGTAGTAGTATAGTAGTGGTAGTGTAGTGTAGGTAGTGAAGTAGTAGTAGAGTAGTAGTAGTGAGTAGTATGAGTAGTAGGTAGTAGTAGTGGTATGGTAGTGTGTAGTAGTAGTATGTGGTATAGTAGTGGTAGTAGTGAGTATAGTAGTGAGTAGTAGTAGTAGTAATTAGTAGTAGTAGTATGTAGTAGTATGAGTAGTAGTAGTAATGTGGTAGTAGTAGTAGTAGTAGTAGTAATTAATTGTAGTAGTGGTAGTGGTAGTATAGTAGTGGTAGTAGTATTAGTAGTGGTAGTAGTAAGTAGTAGTAGTAGTATAGTAGTAGTAGTATAGTGTAGTAGTATAGTGAGTAGTAGTAGTATAGTAGTAGTAGTAGTAGTAGTAGTAGTAGTAGTGAGTAGTATGTAGTAGTAGTAGTATAGTGAGTGAGTAGTAGTAGTAGTGAGTAGTAGTGATAGTAGTATGAAGTAGAGTAGTAGTAGTAGTAGTGGTAGTGGTAGTGAGTAGTATAGTGTAGTAGTGGTATGGTAGCAGTAATAGTAGTAGTAGTAGTAGTAGTAGTAGTAGTAGTAGTAGTAGTAGTATTAGTAGTAGTAGTAGTATAGTAGTAGTAGTATAGTAGTAGTAGTATAGTAGTAGTAGTAGTAGTAGTAGTAGTAGTAGTATACTAGTAGTAGTAGTAGTAGTATAGTAGTAGTAGTAGTAGTAGTAGCCATAATTGTTATTGTTATATACTCATGCTAATAATGGTTGTCACCCCACCCCCAGCCTATTAATAAAATTGAAGGGGGTGACAACCATTATTGACATGAATATATCATGCTTGTATTATCTTATTAGATTATTGTTGTTATACTAACCACGCATAACCACGCCATCACAGGAGATACCATTCGTTACTTCTATTTTCAGTATCATTGCCTTCACCACCATAACATCACCATCGTCATCGCAACTTCGACCACTGCCGTGCCGTCATTCCTATCGTTTCACTGTTTATTGTTTCTAGTATCTTTCTTCTTTTAGCTGATGTACCGACATTAATAATAATCATAATCATAAGAGCCAAAAAGCTAACCCTCGAAGTACCCACAGGTCTGTCTGGAAGAGGAACAAAACAAACGCTTTAATCACTAAGCTACCCCCCTGTCCCTATAACCGGTGTGTGAGTGAGTGAGAAAGTGAGTGAGCGAGTGAGTGAGTTTAGTTTTACGCCGCAGTCAGCAATATTCCAGCTATATGGCGGCGGTCTGGACCAGACACTCTAGTGGTCTGGACCAGACACGGNTCTGCGTAATTAGGGAAGAGGAACAAGGAACAAACTAAAGTATGCGCCCACGTTACACAGCATCGATCGCGAGTGTGGATCTCGACGTATTACATGACAGATATTAAACTAGTTATCCCATTATACTGTACAGGCATACCTCAAGGAACTTCCTATATCAGTTGGTCCCCGAGCACCCGGCAGTGAGCGTGGTGAATCACGTGGTTCGTAAACGGAACAACATTCAACAACACGGAATAAAACATACTTGTCATTTCAGTTTAATTATATATATCTCGCTATTATTTCTATTCTGGTCGAAGTTAATTCCGCTTGAGCACACGACAAAAACATCCAGCCGGTAACTGGATTAAAACACTACAAAACAACTATTCTTATATATAGTTTATATTGTTTGTATTGCATATTAACTAGAAATATATATGTTTGTTTTGGTTCGTTAAGAATATATACATTCAATAAATATCGGGTTTCAAAGGATCTTAAATATATTTTTTCATATAAGATTCAAGCTATCTAATGTCTGTCATGCATGTGACGTCACACGGAAGTAGAAAATGAATTACGACACAATATCAGGAAGACTTACACAACGGTTACAGGTGACAGACATCAACATGACACCCCGTCATCGAGGAATCTGGACAGTGGTGGTGTCAAGCATATTTCATGGATAGTTTGGGAGCCTTCTTTTGTTTTCCTCCTTGACAGTTCCTCGCTTTCAGCGTTCACTCTTAATATCAACACTTTATGCCACATAGTTAATTATCGTTCACTCTTTATACCAATTCCTTATACCACACAATTAATCATCGTTCACTCTTTATACAATTTAAATATACCACTTAACTGATTAACTCTCATTCTTTATACCAAATCTTTATGTCACTTAATTGATTACCTTTCACTCGTTATATCAACTCTTTATACGACTGAAACTGATTCGCTTTCACTCTTCATACCAACTCTTTATACCGCTTAACTGATTCGCTTTCAACTCCTCATACCAACTCTTTATACGACTTAACTGATTCGCTTTCGCTCGTTATATCAACTCTTTATACGACTTAACTGATTATCGTTCTCGCTTTATACCAACTCTTTATATCCCACCGAATTGTTAAAGCCTCTCAATTCTTTAATATGACAATAATTAATATGTCATGATACAACAGATTCCTTGCAGTAATATGAAAGAATCGGGATGGACCTTAATCTGTTTATTGGCATATGTCGTAATTGTGCCTTAATCGAAACACTGTCTACCAAAAATATTTGAAATATTGTGAGTAAGATACTTAAGTTGCAAGTACAAGTTGAAAGGCAAAGGGTGAAGGATTACATGTGCCCCTCTGTGACGCAGCGTGTAGGCAAGTTTGGAGTACACTGTACACTGCACAGCTTGTTACACTGAAGTTTGACAATGGGCGACTATACATGACTGCCGCAATGTCACACCACTTTGACAGCCACGTGTTAAACATGCAAACAGCTAATCATTTGGACTAGGTATTGCTGAACACGAAATGTCCTTCTCAAACGAACGAGGGTGAATTGCTATCCATGTGTCGAGGTGTTTTAATTTTTTTTAAATGATATCAATTGTAAACATCTAGGCGTTACATTAAGTTATGAAAGTTAACGGACTAAAGGCATGTATGAGTTGTTGTTGTTGTTTTTTTCTACAAAATATCAAAATTCTTCGGGTATTAAGAAATATCGGTTGTGTTGACGGAAACTGATTATCATAATGCTCTGCAAAGCCTACTGTACTACCCATCAAAAGTTTAGACTCACTAGTGTAAATGTAGCCACTTAATTCAGTCACCTGTTCTAAACTTGATTTTGCAAATATTCCATTCAGTTCGAAGGTACTGTTTACACATGAACTAATGTATTGTAAAACAAATTCGTAAAGTTGAAAAGATTATTGTCATGAGTTCAGTAAATGATGAAAATCAGTGAAAATTGGCGTATTCTTAACAAAACTTTACACAAAAACGCAGCTGTTCACATGAACGATATTTGCACATGCTTTTGAGTATTTTGATGCATGATCCTCGTGCAATTCATCTGCATAAAGTTTGCAGTGGGTTCCCCCCAAGTTAGTGGAGAAATTCATCAAGTAACCATAATATATAGATAACATATAGTGAGTGCTTCAGGTGAGTCTAAACTTTTGATGGGTAGTATATATCATCGTGTAGTTGGCATTATATTTGTCAAATTTGATGTATCGAACTTTCTCATATCTAGACACGGTTTAACAATGAGTGAGTATAGATTTACACCTTTTTTATACCATATTCAAGGAACATCACGACTTGGGACACATAAATAGACATTCTACAATGTATCTATGTGATGCATGGAAACCGGTCTTTGGCGTGACGAACATACGTTAACCGCTAGACGCCTCGACCCTTCTTTCTTTAGACGTACGTGACTGACTGACTGACATTGATTTAGAAGGAGAGTGGCATGTAGATATTCTTATATGACTGTGTAATAAATGTCATATATTCGGAGTAAAAAGTTATATTATGCGTGCCTGTGGCGATGATGTTAATAATAACCCCACAAGGATAATACTTTATCTTATAATACCATGTTAGAAGTAAACAATGTTTTAAT
This sequence comes from Haliotis rubra, assembly GCF_003918875.1. NCBI lineage: Eukaryota > Metazoa > Mollusca > Gastropoda > Lepetellida > Haliotidae > Haliotis > Haliotis rubra. The sequence goes on along the minus strand of NW_025767662.1, from coordinate 258,079 downwards.
GTCGCTGAATGGACCAACTTTAGAAATTGGGCATGAATATAGTGTTGTGGGTATGTTTCCATTTATCAAATGAGCAAATTTATTTACACTCATGTTTAGTTTAAACATATACTCATGCCAATAATGGTTGTCACCCCCTTCAATTATTTTTATTGGAGAGGGTGTGGGGGTTAAGGGTGGGGAGGGGTGACAACCATTATTGGCATGAGTATATTTTATTCACAATGTGAAAAGGATCGGGGACAAGTTCTTATAACTTATATAACCCCTCTCCAAAGATATTTACAATAACTAATTACATCACAAGCAATTATTAGAAACAGAGACAGAGAAAGATTGACAGTTCAGGGAAAATGTTTTATTTATAAAAAGGTGCATAGAAAGAAGACTACTGGAATCGTTTAGATTTGCATATATACTGATGTACATTTTTTGATAATAATACTCTCATGTATGTATGTGTAATCACCCAAACATCTTTAGAAAAAAACCTGCAAACGACAGTCAATATTGAGATTACTTCCTGCTTGCTGACCTTATTTGCATATTTATCGGATCATGATAATGAGATTATTGTGTTGGTTTAACAAACTGATAACATAATCCATAATATGATAGCTGTTACAGTCCAAACTGTATAACCCGTGAAGGTCCGGGTTAGAATGAACCTTCAGTAACCCATGCTTGTCGTAAGGCGACTAACGGGATCGGGTGGTCAGGCTCGCTGACTTGGTTGACACATGTCATCGGTTCCCAATTGCGCAGATCGATGCTCATGCTGTTGATCACTGGATTGTCTGGTCCCGACTCGATTATTTATAGACCGCCGACATATAGCTGGAATATTGCTGAGTGCGACGTAAAAGTATACTCACTCCCCAAACTGTATAACGCGTGTACTGTTTCGCACATACATGTCTGTCGCAGTGCATGTGTAACGACCGTTCTCCGGATTAGGGACAATAATAGTCGATGTTGCTTAATGGCAAAATTGTAATATGCAAACACCAAAGAGTCCCAATAGCCTCTAAGGACAGGCCATGTTCCAATAATACCTGACACATTAGTATACAACATCCAAAGCAGGTCTACAAGACTCCCTTGCTTTCTTCAGACTAAGAATACATATATTCTAAAGGCTTCCTTCTGTTGTGTATTGACAGATAATTTAACTAAAAAATATCCCAGAGAATACATCTTATAAAAAATCACGACCCACGATCCACGTGATTGTGTAAAGATGCTACAAAACAAGGGTGATCAAAACACCTGGCCAAGCGACTCTCATCTGGTCATCATGAGTGCCACTGAACATCTCAATGGTGGATATTAGGCGCTTTATAAGTTATTATTATTGTATATATAGTTAGCATGTCATGACATGAATATCAGCTAATTTAATTACAATGGTCGTATGAATTAATTCGGTGTTCTTTTACTTTTTTACTTAAAGTGTATTTGATCAAGTAAAGATTGTTTCTCTTTTATCGTTGTCATTATTGGTGCCAATGGAATAGTTAATTGGTCATCACAATACAGAGAAATATTTATTATTCTATGTGTCATATCTAAACATCGCGTTGATTCACAGTGTTGTGTCATAAAGCTTTCGCAATCAGGTCACGCTCGTATTACTTGTGCCTCTATGAGGAAATAACTGTCAAGGCTTGCCCAGTAAACATCGCGAACAGCCATTGTTCATTGTAACTGAAGCTTAACACTTGGAGAACATCCCACAGAGAGAGTGGCAGTCCTGAGTTGGAGCTTTCATTCGTGTGATCATTACTCCACGGCAGGGCTTTGCTTTTCTTATCACCTCTAAAACCACGCGAGATGACGTATTTGATAACTAAATCACGAATAACAAATGGCTAGTTAGCGTCAGTCTAAGTAAACATAGGCTCAGTATTATTCGTTACACTGCTATACCATATCTAGAAGTGTAACGAATAATACTGAGCTAAATTTACTTTGACTGTAGTTAGCGTAGGACCCGTCTCGCAGTCAGATGTTAATAATTCCATAGTAATAACTTGATTAGTTGAAATTCGGATTTAAATGTCCTTCGCGAAACTAGGAAAGTAAATGGAACCAGTCAGTGTTTGGCGTTTCGTGTGTTTTACTTGCTGACCTAGGATTTCTGCCCACTATAAAGCGTGGGCGTTTCTGTTGTATGAGGAAAATCCGGTTTGACGTCACGATTCCTTATATGGAAGGACCTAATTATTGATTGGCTGCTGTGTGTGACGTCACAGGTCAAGGTCGTTCACACACGAGTAGTCTGACTTCTTGAAGTTGTTTACGCAGTGAATCGTAAACAGACTATAAATAGGTAATATCCAGTCTGGCGTAACGCCAAGTATATTACGCCTGATTCTCAATGCCCTTTGTACAACCTTGGGTAATTGACCCCATTTTTGTCTACGTGCGGTGCTAGCTGTCAGATGGATCATATGCCTGACGTCACGCTTTCTTCGAGTTGTAGTTTATCTTTCACAACAGACGGACATTTAATAGAACGATAGTTTACTTTACAATATTGACTAAATCGACGGCTCTCTGTGAGACACGGAGTTCGTGAATCCATACGAGCCAGGAATCGGTAACGCGGGTGATAACAAGTAGTCTGTCTCACAGTCCCTCCTGAACCACATGGGGCGGTGGGGTAGTCTAGTGGTTAAAGCGTTGGCTCCTCACGCCGAAGACCCGGGTTCGAATCCCCACATGGGTACAATGAGTGAAGCCCATTTCTGGTGTCCCCCGCCGTGATATTGCTGGAATATTGCTAAAAGCGGCGTAAAACCAAACTCAGTCAGTCAGTCAGTCCTGAACCACATTATTCTCCCCACAGCCTAGCCTTCCCTGCAGTGCTAAAGCCCTAAATGAAGCAAGTCTAGATTTCTCCAGGTTCAGGATGAATCTCTGGTCTTCATGGGGCTCCTTTTCAACTTATAATAGGTTTGTTTCTTACTATCAAAATTATATTATTCAGAGACTAAGCATTGGTCTAGATAACAAGGAACGCCGGGCTTGTCAGAAACATACGAATATATCCGGCCAATGAGTTCAAACCTGAAATCTGATTAGACTTAAACCCCGAAGATAATTGTTTACATTTACCACGGACCGGATCTACGTATATAGGTCCCGTGTACTGACACAGCGTGTTTAGGAAACGAGTGGGAGTATGTAAGACATGGTGTACGGCACTGCGGGTTGTTGTGTGTGAAATCAGCGATAGAAATTGAGACAAGTGTTTTACTTTAGTTCTTGCAGAGCTGGTAATAGTTAAGGTTTTATGATTTGTTATTTTAGGAGGTTACTACAAATTATCATGATAGGGACTAGTGGAATAAAGAAAGGGACTTTCTACCACTGCTTTCATGTTACCATCAGACATTATCTGTATTTGTCCTTTGTATCATTATCAATCTAAAGTTCCTATCTTCCGTCATTTACCAGCATTGTATCATAATGGTCCACCCTTCTCTTTATGTACCACGCGACCCGTGAAGATCCGGGGTAGAATAGGTCTTCAGCAACCCATTCTTATCATAAAAGGCGACTATGCTTGTCGTAAAAGGCGACTAACGGGATCGGGTGGTCAGGCTCGCTGACTTGGTTGACACATGTCATCGGTTCCCAATTGCGCAGATCGATGCTCATGCTGTTGATCACTGGATTGTCTGGTCCAGACTCGATTATTTACAGACCGCCGCCATATAGCTGGAATATTGCTGAGTGCGGCGTAAAACTAAACTCACTCATTCACTCACTTATGTACCACGCGTGCATTATACAATATATAGTTTTGCACTACAGTTTAGATCATCAATTTCAATTGTTTCATAGTAACACATAACTATCAGTCTGTGTACTATGTTCACAGTACACCTGGTACCGCCAATCCAGTTTACAATACATACAATCATACCCCATTTGCATAGTACTCGTCAAGGTCCGGGCTAGAATATTGATCATCAGAAACCCATGCTTGTCATAAGAGGCGACCAATGGGATCGGGTGGTCAGGCTCGTTGACTTGGTTGACACATGTCATCGGTTCCCAATTGCGCAGATCGATGCTCTTGCTGTTGACCACTGGATTGTCTGGTCCAGACTTGATTATTTACAGACCGCCGCCATATAGCTGGAATATTGCTGAGTATGGCGTAAAACTAAACTCACTCACTCACTTATTACAGTGCTGTATGTACCTTTATTTCAAACCGCATTAAACCCCAGTAACAGAGTAAAGCGAAGTTAAAGGCGGACGATGTTCGATAAACTAGCAGTCCCTGCAAATTTAATTCAGAGAAACTCAAATTTCCTATGAGTACATATTTTAACGATCTGGTTATTTGTATCTAAATAACAAGGCCAATATCTCAGCTCGCTTCTCTCCCCCTCCCCACCCCCATAACCTAAAATAAAACATTTGTTGTGTAGGGTAAAATAACAAGTTACAATCTGAGGGTGTACGTGTGTCCTTAAAGCGGTAACGATAAGTAATGTGGGTTACCAAAAATAGTTGTCTCTGATAACACTGTCAGATACTTCACGCTCACTGTCATCTATATTACACATACACACCACGTGGGTGCTGTAGTCGCTCAGATACGTCTTATCGTCCCAGCAATTACCTAGTTTGTGTGTACCGACATATATTACAGTTTCTAACATTGACCTTTCAAATATACATTATTCAGATGAGTGCCTGTAGTATTTTAGTATAGTGGTAGTAGTAACTGGGGGCTCCCGTTTCAAAGAAAAAAAAGCGTCCTTTGAAGCAGTCTGAGACTTTCTGCATGTACTGGTAGTTCGAAATGCCAATCACTGGTTTGTGTGGTCCAGACTCTGTTAGTTTTCATGCCATCGTCATCTTGTTTGAGTGAGTGAGTATGGTTTTACGCCGCTTTTAGCAATATTCCAGCGATATCACGGCGGGGGACACCAGAAATGGGCCTCAAGCATTACACCCATGTGTGGGAAACGAACCCAGGTCTTCGACGTGTTACATATTCGTGGAGTGTTGATATGTGTCGTGTAAAATACTAGTTATTTGTCTGTTGATTTGGTTGTGTATGGATTTTGAGCATTTTGAGTGAGTGAGTGAGTGTTCCAACAATATCACGGCGGGAGACACCAAAAATGGGCTTCACACATTGTACCCATGTGGTGAATCGAACATATCTTTGGCGTGACGGGCGAATCATTTTATGAAATATTAAAAATGAGCAACTTATGTGTAGATGTACATGTAATGGAATAATGGTCATCTGGCCTTTAAACTATAAACAGTCGAGTGACCATATGCTGCGGCTGGTATTCCGCGGTCGATATTGTAGTACGTGTTTCGCCTGTACATCACTCCTAGCGACAGTGTCAAACCACACCTAAACAGACCTAGTCTCATTGACACTCGGTCTAAATATTTCATGCGGGGCCCGTCGTGTGTGCGGTGGTACTTGACACATATAATATGTGCCAAGAACCCGGGAGCCTGTACGATGCGACTCGGTATATTCGCTACCTTCTGTCAACAGAACATATTATGTGGACATGTTAACGGCGGTTGTAACAGCTGCTGTGGGCGATATGAGTCGCCATGCTTGTGGGGTGAACCGCAGTGCGATATGGAATGAGATGGATATGAATATAAAGATAATAGGACAATAGGACGGACATCTGGTCGTGTATAGAGATGATGAATGATAAAGGACCATGGTTTCCATGGAACGAACTTCAGAATACGGCACTATACGGCATATCAATATGTCATATGACAACTGATACTGCAAGGGTTGATGGGAAATGTGTTTGATGCTTGAAGCAGGATGCAGATTGGGTGAAGTATCGACAATCACAAGTCGTATCATCCGCATCCAGTCGCATTATCCGTAGTTCGACACAACCATTCTGATAATTGATGTTTCGTGTCGATCAGGATTCTGCCAGGACCATAATGTGACAACATCTCGTTGCATGGAGTTGAGAAACTCCCATGCACGAAACGAAAGTAGCGCATATAAGTTGCTGGGCCTTTACCCTAACAGAACAGGATAGCCCAGAGGTTAAAGCGTTTGCCATTGACCCAATTTCGATTTCGATCCATTTCTGGCATCCCTCACCGTGGTATCGATTGAATATTACGAATAGCGGCCTAAAACCTATTTCACCTGTTTTAATATTTTACAATTATTGTAGCGTTAAGATTGTTTGTGCAAGCGGGCCTAATCACACCGTTGATATCGATTCCTCACATAGGTAAAAAATTGTGCTATTGAGGCGTTATGCATTTTAACGCCTTCTGCTAATGCTGAAATATATTTTGTATATCCTGATATAATAATAGGACACTGACATCCGATGGGGGCCTTCTGTGTGTTTAAAACCGCCTTTAGTAAGCCCGTGAAAGCTAAAATCAGAATGATCGACCCAGGAACTCCTATATATTGCTCATGATTTCAATGTCTAGACTAAGCCTGGACCTCGGAGATCGGGTCCAAATCAATCTCCCCTGTAGCATCTTTAGCGCATTTACTTTGGCTCTTTAAAAAGTTATCGTGTCTACAAATGCAAAAATCATTCAGGATGTGTTTATCTTTCAACACAATGTGGATTGTTTTTATTTTCCTTTTAAAGGGTTTCACGATGTGTACACAAACCAAACCAACGTTAAAGTCTTTTTGTGATGGAGTTTATTAACTTCATCCTCCCTTATCGATAAATGCTCGGATTTCAAAGAGACGCGCACGTGCTCAGTCGCGACGGCCATGTGGATTACCAAACTGTTGAAGAAACCAACACAGATTGTCCCTTCTAAATCTTAGTTTAGCCAGCAGCTTTAGTCGACAATCTGAGATTAAACACGGCCCTCTGAACTAAACAATAGACTATTGATGGTGTGTGTTGCGATGCACATATATTAAATCTGAGCCTACGTTTCGCGAATATTGTATTCTCACCTTTCTGTTTTTCAAATAAAATTAAATACTCAAAAAACATGATGCATAAGAGAATATTCTCACGTGGTGCGAGAGTTTCCGCACGTATCGTTTTGCGATTTAAGTTGCGTAAATAAAAGGCTCTTCTATTGTAAATTTAACTTGAAAATATGACAATGTTTCTTTATCATGTTGTGTGTTATTTACGTTAGAAAACTTTTGCAATGTGAGACAAGACACTCACTCACACACACACACACACACACGCACCTGCGCGCACTCAGAATCATACTTTGTGCAGTATTAATCAGCATGGTCATACATATTCACATGTTTACGTATTCACAACCAATTCACACATGATGATACACATTTTGAACCTCGTTATAAACAGCTTTGATTCGCTGTTTCCATTCTGATTTTTCGTATGTTTTGTCACGGAATTGTATTGTATTCATATTCAATGTGGTTTTAAGAGAAGTTGTAGTTTTTTAGAGAACGTGTGGCCAATCCACTCACGCGAATAAAATGTTTAAACATTAATGAAAGTGACTCCTCGGTTTTATCGTTAATTTCTACTAATGTCTGGTATAAAGCAGATCTATATTCAACTACAAATCACTGACATAGACTAACGCTTTTTCTCCGAATATAAATAATTTTGATAGTAACAAATATTCCCATTTAAACTGAAAAGGAGCCCCAGTGAGTTGGGAGAACCTGGGTGAAATCTAGACTTGCTTCATTTAGGTCTTTAGCATTGCAGGGAGGGCTAGGCAGAAGGGAAAATAATGTGGTTCAGGGACTGGGAGACAGACTACTCGATGACACACCTCGACGCAAACTCGTTCTCCCGTCGAAACTGCCTGTGTAGAGTTTTCAAGTTCAGTGTCTCACCCTTGTCTTTTATCGTCTTTTGCCCCTTACCGATTATTTTTTCGTAACAGTGTTATCATGTGAACAACCGATTTATCGCTAAGCTCCTATCACGACCCTACACCGGCGGTTGAGAGAGGGATAGATGTTGATCCCGGGAGATAGAGCCTGTTTGGCCTATCTAGAGATAAACTGTTTACAAAGTCCTCAGCTGTGGAGCCATGTGGTTTGGCTGAATCCCAGACCTGGCCATGAAAGCTGAACACAGCGTATATATCGGCACGCCTTTAAGCCGGTTCTATATATTGATGCCGCAGAACCAAACAGATTTAGGGACAGATTAGATACGGAAGTTTGCAAGAGAAAATAGAAAACATAAAAAACAATCGAAAAAGCAGGTGAGGATTGTTATGTAAATGATACACAACACACGTTGATGTAATCAGAACTGAAGATTTGAAAATGGCAAATAGTCAACGTCTGTAATAACGCTGTAGAAAGAATGGGAACAGAAATGGCGTTGTTATAAGTTTGACATTCTGCCTGAACGAATTACAAATAGATATTTATATGATTATTTTAGATATATACAATTTCAATTCGGTAGATATTGTAGAGCTACATATATACTTACTGATATCTAATGGCTATGGGCGTTATTTAGCGATTTTCCCGTCCTGTAAAGTGAGCGTGACACATGTCACTCATTTTATGAGACTTATGTCGTCTCGGGAACCTGGATACAATACAAACATTATGAACGATCAAGTTGATTATTTATAAGACAATACAATTCACCGAGAATAAACAGAATACTTAATATAAGCTGAAAAAGTAATATGACACACATTTGAGAGATAACCTTTATTCACCTGCAGATAACAGCGACGTATGACGTCATGTGACATACGGGCACCTCCCCTTCACGCACCTGCTTACGCTGACCTATTGAAATGAACACCAGTTGTACTCTTGTTGATTTCAATGAAGGGTGTTGTCACTGTGTCTCAACTCGTGCGTGAATACGGGTGGGGTGGACTGTGCCTTATTTGGTCTTTTTAATGTCAAGCAGTGTTGCATTACAAACACGTTAAATATTTATGAAGCTGGAATGTCGAGGTTGGCAAGTATATGACATAATAGTATACACTGCTGTCTGTATACTATGACAAACCAGGGTAGATATTCCAGTGCGTACCACATGTATCCTGGGCTGGATTTCTGGATGTTCTGCTATGATACATAAAGGATAGACGTTTTACTATACACACTATTTATTTGTATGTGTGCTGTTATGTGTATATAGATATACTTCTACTGCAATACACAATATGGACATAGATACCAAGCGGTTGATCTTTTATGACATACCAAGTAGCAGGTGTTCTATGACATACCAAGGAGTTGATGTTCTATGACTTACCAAGGAGTAGATGTTCTATGAGTTACCAAGGAGTAGATGTTCTATGACTTACCAAGTAGCAGGTGTTCTATGACTTACCAAGGAGTAGATGTTCTATGAGTTACCAAGGAGTAGATGTTCTATGACTTACCAAGTAGCAGGTGTTCTATGACATACCACGGAGTTGATGTTCTATGACATACCACGGAGTTGATGTTCTATGACATACCACGGAGTTGATGTTCTATGACTTACCAAGGAGTAGATGTTCTATGACATACAACGGAATAGATGTTTTATGACATATCACGGAGTATATGTGTTAAACTACACACCAAGGGGTAGATGTTCTACAGCATATCAAGTGGTAGATATTCTATGACATACCGAGGGGTTATTACCAACACATTACCTCGGGTTTGATGTTCAAGTGTATATCCACGGGTATATGTTCTTTGAGATATCTAGTTCAGACGCTTAATTACAACCGCCATCACCAATACATGATAATCATCATCAACTACTACTACTACCACAACCACTACTACTACTACTACTACTACTACTACTACTACTACTACTACTACTACTACTACTACTACTACTACGACGAATACTACTTCTACTCCTACTAATACAACTTAATTATTATTATGTATACTGTTGGCTGGATGTCTCATGGTGGATGTCAACATGACATGGTATATCCTGTTACGACCTGACATATATATATATATATATATATATATACAAGAACCCGACAGACCGGAACAAGTTTCACAATAATATCCTTCCCCCTGTAACTGCCATTTGTGGAAAGTCGTAAAAGGATATTGAATTCCATCTGCTCTTGAAAACCTATTCAATAGACACTAACGGCCGTCCCCCAGGTACATCGTATGTAGGGAGTGGCGCATCAGTATAGGTATTGACGGCCTTTGTTGCGAGCTATGCTACAGCTCAGTTGTCTGCTGTTGTGGTTGTCGTCACGGAAAAGGCGGACAGCAGTAGCAGTGGTGGTAGCAGTAAACAAACCAGCAGTAGTGGTGGTAGTAGTAGTAGTTGTAGTAGTAATCGTTGTGGTAGTTGTTGTTGTTGGTGGTGGTGGTGGTGGTAGTAGTAGTAGTAGTAGTGGTGGTGGTGGTGTGGTGCTAGCGGTTGTAGTAGTACTTAGTGGTAGTAGTAGTAGTAGTAGTAGTAGTAGTAGTAGTAGTAATGGCGGTAGAGTTTCCGTCAAGTACTGGAGGACTTTTAAAACAACATAGTAGTGGTGGTGGTATATAACACATTGCTATATCAAAATGATTATGACTATGGTAGTAGTGGTAGTAGTAGTGGTGGTGGTGGTGGTGGTGGTGGTGTGTTGTTGTTGTAGTTGTGGTGGTGGTGGTAGTAGGTAGTGAGGTGGTGGTGGTAGGTGTTGTGGTGGTGGTGGTGGTGGTGGTGTTGGTGTTGGTGTGTTGTTGTTGGTGGTGTTGGTGGTTGTTGGTGGTGGTGGTGGTGGTGGTGGTGTTGTAGTAGTGGTGGTGGTGGTGGTGGTAGTAGTAGTTGTTGTAGTTGTAGTTGTGGTGGTGGTGGTGTGTGTAGTAGTGGTGTGGTGGTGTTGTAGTAGTAGTGGTGGTGGTGGTGGTGGTAGTAGTTGTAGTAGTAGTGGTGGTAGTAGTTGTAGTAGTAGTGGTGGTGGTTGTAGTAGTGGTGGTGGTGGTTGGTGGTGGTGGTGGTGGTAGTAGTAGTTGTTGTAGTAGTAGTAGTAGTAGTAGTAGTAGTAGTAGTAGTAGTAGTAGTAGTAGTGGTGTTAGTAGTTGTAGTAGTAGTGGTGGTGGTAGATGTAGTAGTGGTGGTGGTGGTGGTGGTGGTAGTAGTAGTTGTAGTAGTAGTGGTAGTAGTAGTTGTAGTAGTAGTGGTGGTGGTAGTTGTAGTAGTAGTGGTGGTGGTGGTGGTGGTAGTAGTTGTAGTAGTTGTAGTAGTAGTGGTAGTAGTAGTTGTAGTAGTTGTAGTTGTAGTAGTAGTAGTAGTAGTAGTAGTAGTAGTAGTAGTAGTAGTAGTTGTAGTAGTAGCAGCGGTGGTGGTAGTAGTAGTAGTTGTAGTAGTAGTAGTGGTAGTAGTAGTTGTAGTAGTAGTGTGGTAGTAGTAGTTGTAGTAGTAGGACTTTTAGTACAACATAGTATATATGACATTGCTATATCAAAATGGTAGTAGTAGTATGCCTATGCCAGTTAACATTGCACTGCAACAGATATACTTCAACCATTTGTTTACCTCCATAACAGTACAGTATGCCATCTTGTTTACCTATTAACATAGGTCAGTTCATTTCCAAATACAATATTTACCAGCCGTTACTCGGCACGCTGCATTGTGCGTGCAGCAGCCCTGTCTACAAATAGAAACATGATCCCTTGCGGACGGTACACTCAGAAAATGTGTCGCCAATCATGGCCTACACTTAATTTGACCTTTCGAAACAAGATAAGCTTGAGTATTGAGCTTGTTCTAAGTATTGAACCACGGCAGGACATAATACTACACAGAGAGACTTATGAGTTGTCGCAGTTCTTACTTAACGCTCTTGTAATTCAATCGTAATTGATTTTGTAAATGTCAAACATTGTCTGTTTATCTTACCAAGTAAGCACTACCCTTGTGTACAACCAGGCGTATGGATTCTTGTGTCATTGGCGAATAGAAACGAATGCTGGGATAAAGTGTACGGGTATCAGTCGTAGTGATTAACAGGGAGGGAAGGAAGGCGTTTCAAAGCAGATCGAAACCTTCCCCGGATATAGTGTCGATTTATTTTAGGTCTTCGAAAAGCGTTTGTCATACACTATCACGCGTGGTTGAAGTGAAGACTGGTTCCTTTCACGTTTGTTGATTCTGAGATATTGAATAATTTGTAAATGAAAAACTAACAACTTTTAGAACGATTTCTTTGTGTCATCAGTGATAAACGGGAAATTAATCAATCTTGAAATATACTAGCGATCAAAATGAGTTTTCGGAGCTGTCTGTGATCACTGAGGAATGATAAAAACATTGTTACAAAAGTTTGTTCTGCATTTGAGATAAGAGAACCCATTTGATGAAATGAACATGCCTTTATTCATTGAACCAATGTGTCGCATACCATTACGACGTCATCGAAGCACATTCTACCAAAGCGCCATCAATACATATTTAAAGATCAAAGGTAACTGACATAAAAATAAATGCGTACATCTTTATATTTTTGCAGCATTTCATATTTGCGATTGTTGATGTAGGATGTCATCAATATTGAAGGTACAATGGATCCTAATTATATCCAAATATTGATCGCTGTGTATCAAAGAAGTGAAAGGATATCGATAATCGATTGATTGATTTTCCGTCTACCTTGGGACCGTGTTTGAACAAATGTGTCACTGTCAGCCTCGGGTTCGAGTGTATTTCACATGCAGCTGGAGGGTCTGACGTCAGAGCTGGCATTATGTTGAAGTATATGGTTGTTTCTATTAGTGGTTGTCCGACTAACTGAAATAATCGAAGATTGGTCGCAGTGAATAAACGACCAAGCAATCGATCATGTTTCCTCATAATCGAACATAAACAATTCTAGAACACTTGTTTTCATTAACAGTATTTTTTACAAGGTTGGTAATCTCTGTTACATTTCATAAGCACTACAAGCTCATTCCAAGTCATGATTGAATTTATCTTAAAGACTCCAAGAAATATATGTTCCTAACATACTAGTCATCCTTTAAAGATGGGAAGTTTTGCCCCCCAAAACCCCAAAGAACAACATGTTTTTTTCCTTATTTGTTTGTGCATTAACAAATTCCATAAATGACGCTAACCAATTATTTTCGATGATTGATCGGTTGTAATGAACCAATCATCAATTATGAGATTTTAACCAATTCCCAACACTAGTTTCTATACAGATAATGGTGAGTGAGTGAGTGAGAGAGTGAGTTTCGATTCTAAGTCACTGTAGATACATCTGCAGTGAACGCCATCGGGGCATGTTTGTATCTAAACCAATGCCATTGCAGAAAGGCTGTGGATCAGGGACTGTGAGACTATAGCAGAACCACCGCCGCTACCATCAGCAGCATGTCGTCATACCTATGATATCATCATCACCATCATTACCACCACCACCACCACCACCACCACAATCATCATCATCATCATCATCATCATCATCATCATCATCATCATCATCATCTCAAGTATCATCAGCATCGCGCTCACCCTCGTCACTGTCATCACTGTCATCGTCAAAATCGCGACTAAATCATCGTCACCACCACCATCATCATTTCCACAACAACAACCATCATATTGTTCTTCATCATCATTATCATCATCATCATCACAGCCACAGCCATCGCTAATGCAATTTCCAATACACCATATTCGTACCGAACAACACCCACAACAACAACGTAGACGTCTTTCATCGGCATCACCACAACAAGCTTTACCTACGTTTGAATTATTAAAATGAAAATTCGCCAATTGTACTAAAGCCATTCGCATCGTGTTGTCACAATCCCCTTACAACTACGGTAACAGCAGTGAGAAGCAACATTACCTGTACACCCCATTAATCATTTGATGGCCTACACTACTGATATAACCAACGTCAACATCTGGCTTGTACATTTCAGCTGGATCACATAAATTCCAAATGACCAGCAGCTGGACGCTGGCTTTCTAATCCGTCCATTAGTTTCCATGTCATGGACTTGTCGCCGACAGGACGACATGTACCTCGGGTACGCCTTACTGGGTTCACAGGGTTCGCACTAGTCTGTCGTACAGACCCTGAAGCAAATATATCCAAGAAAGCCCACACAAGTCTAGAAAATGTGGCAAGTCTAGATTTCCTCAGCTTCTGAAAATGAAGAAAGTCTCAGGGCTCCTTTTCATTATATATTTTTTTTACTATGAACTTTTTTCAGTAAAATATGTTCATTTCAGAGACTAGTTGTTAGTCTAGGTTCGCACATACACTGGTGTTTCACAACTGAGACAGATGGACAGTGCTGTGCCATATTCGGGAAATATCACACGGGCGTGTAAAACAAGGAATTGGCAGCTGTAAGAAGTATAGTTACTACTCGTGTCATAGAACTATGATAAAGGATAATACCATACCTCATCTGATGTGCCGTATAGATTGTACCTGTAGCTGTCACAAGCCATCTGGTAAATGAAAATTACTATTTTGGAAGGAAAATCTGATAAAATCAACAGTCAATATATTAGCATTTTTCACGGAAGATGATAGATCAAAAAGTCTTGCAATGGGAGTGAGTGAGTTTAATTTTACGCCGCACTCAGAAATATTCCAGCTATATGGTCTGTAAATAATCAAGCCTGGACCAGATAATCCGGTGATCAACAGCATGAGCATCGATCTACGCAATTGGGATACCAAGTCAGCGAGCCTGACCACCCGATCCCGTTAGTCGCCTCTTACGACAAGCATAGGTTACTGACGATCAATTCCAACCGGGATCTTCACGGGTCTGCAATGGTCATCAGTGAGGCCAGTAAGCTTAGAATGCCAAAATATCGAAATCGTTTACTACCTCTGTGAAAAACACATGGTACTGATGACCTGGGATTTGAACAAAGGCACAAGGATCCTGTCAGGGGTAAGGAACGCAACTCTGTGCCATAGCTCGCTGTGTAGACTAGCACAAGTCTCTAACGTAAAAAATAGTTTAAATTGAAATTTCTAAAAATAATAAACAACAGACTGTGGTCCTTGTACTGTCCGCTAAACTATACTTTCCTCTTCGAAGGAGCGGTGGGGTAGTCTAGTGGTTAAAGCGTTGGCTCGTCACGCCGAAGACCCGGGTTCGAATCCCCACGTGGGTACAATGAGTGAAGCCCATTTCTGGTGTCCCCCGCCGTGATATTGCTGGAATATTGCTAAAAGCGGTGTTGAAACCAAACTCAGTCAGTCAGTCAGTCTTCGAAGGATAGAATCCATGGGCTCAGCATTCAGTACAGCCTTGTAGCAATGCTACTCGTTGTGGTTTACCCCCTCACCGCTCAGACTTCCCCAACCCCCTCCAACCTATCCCTATTGTTCTTCCCCGACTCCCTCCACCCACAACCAGCCCCCTACAGTTCTCTGAGACTTGCCGAAGCTTGTATCAAATCTGAAACCTTCTGGTTGCTTTTTTTGAAAGGCCATGAAGATATTGACTTCCTTCTGTAGAAACAGTATCGGAAACGTAATTAATGCCAAGTTATCTGTGTGTAAGCTGCAGTGTGTACCAGCAACGGCGTGTACACAAGAGTTAATTGCTGAAATTATCTACCATTATGACATGACTGATAGCAGTAGAAGCCATTGTGTCTGCGGTTTAAGGACGGTGTCGACTGTCTGATGTCCAATATATTAAAGCCATTATTTGAGAAACGAGACGGCTTTAATACTTGAGCGATCCGCTCCGGCCACATACACGCTGTAAACAGGAGAATGATGAGAGGATTTCTGTTGAACTTGAATGCTTGTTGAGGTTCTATTCAGAGAGCAGGCTGAGGAGGTCGGTTCAGGTGGCGGACTTTAGTGCCAAGCGTCGTGTTTAAAGCTAGACGACGCTTAACGGTTTGGACCAATATAAGCCTAGCTGTGAACATTGTGTGGATAGTTAACGCCTTGTTAGGGTATGTGTGAATTTAGTTTTAAGACCTTTATAACAAGATTTCCGATGTATCACGAGCGGGGACATCAGAAATTGGATTGATATTATGAACCAATGTGGGGAATCGAACCCGGACCTACGGCGTGACAAGAGAACGCGTATTCTACCACCCCTTTGTTGGAAACTGAAACATTGTCAAGCTATAAACAGTGTTTGGCGTGTCTTATACAATTGTAGATGACAGACATAGGTTGGTTTGATTGGCTGGGAATGTGAATTGGTGGGTTAGTCGAGTGGCCAAGCGTCACGCTAGATGCTCCGTTTCGATTCCCCACATGGAATCAGTGTGCTGAATCCTTTTCTGATATCCCCCGCCATGGAATTGCTATAGAATAGTAGAACGGCGTAAAACCATAGTCACTCTCAATCTCTCACTCACTCTCACTTCAACGCTCACTCTCACTCACTTCAACGCGATGCCGACACACGGTAAATCAAAGAATGAAGGCCTTCTACAAAGAAACACTCAGTCAGAAATAAAGAAACACAGAAATACCAAATGCCTTCAATAAGCGCATGGTCAAAATGGACTTCGAAAACAATCGCCAATCAAAAACAATGATGCAAATTCCTTTGTAAAAGAACTAATGCAGGACCCACAGACTTCCTGAAAAGAACTACTGTCCAAATCAATGCAGAATCTGAGGATATCTAGACCTGCTTCATTTAGGGCTTTAGCATTGCAGAAAGGATTGAGTGGAAGGGAAAATAAATCGGTTCAGGGACTGTGAGGCTGACTAGCTCGAGGGTAGCTCCTGAAACGTTAAAAGAGTGGGTAAGGTGGGGTTTACGCCATATTCCAGCAATATCACGCCGGTGGACATCAGAAATGGGCTTCACGCAATGTGCCCATGTGGGGAATCGAACCCGGGGTCTTCAGCGTGACGAGCGAACTCCTTAACCACCAGGCTACCCCACTGCCCCGAAACGTTAAAAGAACGGATACAAACGTGATCCAAAACATGCTCATGGACGCTGTGTCATGGTCCATTCTCAGATCGAGGATCTATCACTATACGTGTTATACACCAGCCCATTCTGTAGAGTGCGACGTCGCTTTCTTGTGAGTGATATATGATGGCTGCTGAATCACAGGGAACCCTCCCCCGTCAAACCCTACCCTGACCCCCAGTCATAACAGTAAACCTGGGGTTAATGGGTAGTTAGTTGCGTGCAAGTAGATAGCATGTGTGACGCACATTTGGTTGTTCAGAGAGGGACGGGGAGGGGGGAGGGTGTAGAGAGGGAGAGAGCATAAGAATGAGGGCGGAGAGACTGCATGCGTGTGGGGGTAAGGCGGAGCTAACGCGCAGGAATCTGAGAGATGAAGATGTTTGCCTCATTGTTCGGACACATTCTTGGGTCTTGTTTATAAAATTCAAAGCAGGAAAGTAAATATGCGAAGGTCAGGCTCACAATCCTGTCGAACCGGCCGAATGTTATAGAAGTTGTGAATTTGAAATATAATGTCTTACGCTGTCACAAACGACGTGCCATCTGAGAACCCTCCCTAAGTAAACACTGTCGTCATCTTCACCATCTGTAACTGTGGCCGTGTATAACCTTGTACTCTGAACCACCGCCCGTACAAGTCTGTTCTGTGTTGAACTCGCCTGGATCATAGTCCCTGAACGACGGTATTTTCCGTTCCATCCGTACAAGTCCAAATGAAGCAAATCTAGATTTCCTCCTGGTTAAGGCTCTGTTATGTCATCTAAAAACGACTTACTCACTTCAGCAGACGTGTTAGGCTAACATCTAGTCTCTGAAAAGAACATATTTTACAGGAAAATATAACTGTTCATAAATAATAATCACAAAATATAATGAAAAGGAGCCCTGAGACTTTCTTCATTTTTAGAAACTGAAACTTTGAAATCTGGACTTGCCACATATTCTAGACTTGCCACATATTCTAGACTTTTCTAGACTTGCCACATATTCTAGACTTGCCACATATTCTAGACTTGTATGGGCTTTCTTGGATATGATTGTTTCAGGGTCTGTAAGACAGACAACTGTCGTGTCTGAATCTCTCATCTCTTGGACTGCTTTTCGTTATAAAGAATTCTGTAGTTGCTTTCTCCGACCAAAATCCCATATTTTCAGAGATTATGTATTAGTCTCGTATTGGCCGTACTGGGCGTTTCTAAACTCATCGCTATATGTACATTTGTTTGTTTGTTGTTTAACTCCGTGCTCATTAACATACATCTCTATAGGACGTCTGTCATAAACAAGTCTGGTCTAGACAAACCAGGGGCCGTATTTATAAAGATTCTTAGAATTTTCGTAGTTTTGGTCTTAGAATTCTTAAAATCGGTCTTATAGTTAAAAGTTCGCTCTTAGAGTTATCTATAAACATTTTTGGGCGGTGGGGTAGCCTAGTGGTTAAAGCGTTCGCTCGTCACGCCGAAGACCCGGGTTCGATTCCCCACATGGGTACAATGTGTGAAGCCCATTTCTATATATATAGCTGGAATATTGTTAAAAGCGGCGTAAAACACTGAACTCACTCACTCACTACAAACGTTCTTAGACTAACTTTTAGCTAAGTCTTAAGAGTAGCTCTCAGATAAATTCTCCGAGTCGTAACTAAGGACTTTCAGAACTCTCCTCGGCAAAAAGATTAAAAAAGTCACAGTAAGCATTGATGACACTCAATCAACCAAGTGACGGAACCTGACCATCCGATCCACTAAGTCGCCTCTTCTGGCCAGGTAACTGACATGGCGTCAATCGACATTATTGAGAAAAAAAGCGGACAAGGATGACAGTTTTATTTAGATATATCTACTACTGGAAACATAAGTAGAATAGGTTGAGCTGAGATTTTGCCGGTTAAGTATACTCAATAACACGATTCTCTGTGTTTTTATAACGTTATACACCACGACACGCAGTAACACGAATACTGATACTGAATCACTGTTCGTATCCTGGTTCCGAGGACAAGTGTTCAACATTATATAAACCCCAGTTGTATACTCACATCCGGGCGGTATTGGAAACTTAATCATGGCTGCTGTTTGATTCTTGATGGATGGGTAAAACGAATTAACAGAGCCATCCGTCTCAAAAACAAAAATAGCTACATAGCTACACGAACCACGTGTGTTATACGGAAGTATTCCCCGAAAACCATGACATAATTGTATCATGGCAGTGACGCATACTCACAACCACATGACAGAAACTAGCCATGCACTATTGTTTGCGCTGACCGACATACAATGTTTAAACTAACGTGATAACCACGAAAGGAAAACTAAAATGAAAACTTCCGCATATAAGGAATTGCATGTCATCTTACCCAGAAGCCGTTTTTGCTGTCAGTATCACAAGGCCAAATGGGTTTAAACGTCGATTTCAAGATTGGACTTTAATGGTGATTAAATCTGGAACTTTTGAGTCTGTCCCCTTGGATGTGTGTAGATGTGGGTACACATCTCACAGTGAGTGAGTGAGTGAGTGAGAGTGTGTGTATGTGCGTATGTTCGTTCGTGTGCACGATACAAGGAGTACCACCACTTATTGACGCGGCCGGGGGTCGAACCACCAATCTTCCTCTCCGAGCAGACACTGTATCCACTAGGCGAAGGATGCGGTCGATAGTATCGTAAACAGGCACGATAGTGTAATAGCGAGAGAGTGAGTGAGTGAGTTAGGTTTTACAATATTCCAGCAACACCGCGGTTCAGGGAGAAGGGGTGTGGGGAGACAGTATATGACTTTACACATTGAACCCATGTGGGGAATCAAACCCGTCTCTTCGGCGTGACGATCGAACGCTTTTGAATCACGGTACCTTGCTGCATTTACACTAACCGTTATATCGCTGGAATGTTGCTATAAGCGGTGTAAAACCAAACTCACTCACTTTGCCCAGCAGTTTAGGTGTTCATAGATGTAGTTCGAGTTTTTGCATCTATAAAATAAACATATCATGTGTACATCATTGATAGATATACATGTTTGGAGAGGATGGGTTTGGGTGCGACTGGGCGCAAATCAATTCAGACCGAAAATTGCATGACGTTTCACAGCCGACACTAATACCACAACGATGAATAGAACATATATGCAACTAATTCGAACATATATTTGTAATACAATACTACAATACATATACTCATGCCAATAATGATTGTCACCCCCTTCAATTCTTTTTTATTGGAGAGTGGGTGTGGGGTGGGTGTGGGGTTGGGGTGGGGAGGGGGGTGACAACGATTATTGGCATGAGTATATTTTAATCACATTTCGATCTCGTCGCTTACATGAGTCTATGTTGCCTTTGCTGTCATTTGAAACCTCTACTTCCCAATACAGAACTATGTCGAGTGCTCCTGAGTAGCACATTCTCGACGCTGGGTTCGATACGGAGTAGGTAAACTAAATAACTGATGCCTTGGCAGTACATGCATTTCACAAGGGAGTTCCGTTTTCTCAAACATGTTAATAATATGTTTCCATTGTCAGGCATACTGACTGCTCGTCCTTAATCCACAGAATGAATAACTTCTGTCTAATGTCTTTCCCACGATCGACTATCATGACCTCAGCTGAAATCTAAAAGGATAAAAAATACACCACTGTTCGTATACAGCCTCTTACCGAGAACGTCTTGCAACATTCAAGTGCTGTAAGAGCAAAGCTATTAATTATGGGTGGAGGGGCTCGGAGTATATAAAATGTCCGCTCATGCGGTAAGACACATCGCATGTATGTCAATGGTGTTCCCAAACATGATTATACACCAGACTTACAATTGTTATGAAGACCAATCCCAATCATCAAGTACGCCAACCCCCCTGCGTCACGTACTCATTCATTGAACGTCACGCTAACCCTGATTTCCATCTACGTCTCTGAACAGAGTTTTCAACTGATAAGCAAGGGTAATATAACGTTACAATTTCTTTTTTACGATGTGGGTCAAGTTAACATTTCACTCTACGATTAAGGGAGCCAATTTCGTGTCTGGGAGATCTTGAAAAGTAAATACCAATTTCAAACGTGATCGTTTGTGAATAGCGCTGCTTTCGTAAGAGATTTCCTTTTTGCTTGAATTGACCGACTTGTGATATTCTGAGGCCCTAAGAGGGGAGAACGATCCTCCGCCTTCATTGCAAATGTTGACAGTATGGGAGAAAATAAGACTCTCAGTGATGAAGTCACAAGAGATCGAACATTTCGTCCACGATGGGACTAAACCCAACCCAAATGGAATTCATCCCCGTAAACGCGCTGTTAAATCGTCCACCGGTGCTCGTTCACAAGCGAACCCAGCCAAGTTTCGGCTTTGAGAATAATTGTTGACTGTTGTTTCCACCTAGAAAAACAAACGAGGGATTGTCTGGCACATAGGAATTAGTCCTGCTGCAAATATTGAAGCAGCGGGTTTCTGGTATCCGTCGGACTGCCGCATCCATTGGGTTTGAACACGAGACACCAGAAGAGGGGTTGGCAGCTCGCCAAGGAGCATCTCCTGCTGTAGATCTTGAATAGATGTGTAGATAGGAATAGCTTTTGTGTTTGTAGAGGTGTTTTTCTTCGGCCGGGGATCTATTTTTTTACCCCTGAGAAGATGAATGAACTTTCTCGGGACAGGAGCGCCTACAAGCATATAATCCACATGAGCAGGACAGTGTATAGCACTGAACGCAAAGCCCTGATATAACTATTTCAGTTTGCAGATTGTATTGTTTTTTTAGCCCAACATTGTTGGCCATAAAGTTGATACAAGAAATGAACAACTAACACCGGATGACAGTGTATTTTTCAATTCTATACATACCTCTGTATCTTAAAATATATAGAGAGATGTTTCTCTGTTGTTTATCGCCGCACACAGCAGTATTCCAGCTCTATGGCGGCGGTCTGTAGATACTCGAATCTGGACCAGTCAATCCAGTGATCAACAGTATGAGCATCGACAAGTGTCAACCAAGTCAGCATAGGCGGATGAATGGCCTGATGATAATCTGATGTGAGACAGATTTAGCCGAGACAATGGATTATCACTACTAAGATGATGATGATGATGATGATGATGATGATGATGATAGCGCAGAAACCGACGATGCTGTTAAATTGTTGGCCTGTACGCATGATTCAAACAAAGGTTGCTGACTATTTGATCTCATTTTTACTACATCCTCCTCGTGATTTTTTAAATATATTTTGGTTATTTTCTCCTAAACAGTGCCCTTGTAATAAACTTTGACTGTTATGAAAATGTCTGCCCATGTTTGACGTCACTGTTGTCACAGTTAGGCGGAGAACGTGCTGTACGTCCACGTCTGTGCTGATAAAGCTACCAACGTCATCCGAAGGTCAGGAAAAATATGCACAAAAATAATCCATTTCACAAGGGTGTGTGTCAACAAAGCTGTCTTAAGGTACAAAGACACTTCTCCAATTAGCTGATATGATGGAAAAGGTTTTTTCTCTTCGTTTAACGACGTCGTGGTTGACATAGAGCAATCTGGGGTGTTTTTTTCGGATAGAAGGGGGTGTTAAAACTGTATAATATATGCTTAGGTGCACCGGTAGGTAGGACCCCGACTGCTATTATTACTTGCGTTGGTTTATGGTTACAATAAACGGTCAGTAGGTATACTAAAATAGCAATGTATACACACTTATCGGAATACATAAGGAAACGTACACACATGACAAGGTTTGCCACGTCACATACAGTGACTGTGCGTACGTGCCTACTTGCGTGCGTATATGTGCTTTAACTATGACTTGAGATTGGTAATATGTTGATACAATATCTCATTGTGTCATCTTGTGCTGTTCACGAAGCAATATATTCACGGTCAATGCCACACAGCAGTTCATAACTGCATAAATGCATTCAGATGGTGATAGTACATTTCGTATTGTGGTTTGAGACGAACTACAGTAGCGAGACAGAATATTACCCAATAATCCATACGTGCAAATAACTGCTCCTGGCTGTCAAAGGGAGTGTATTGATGTCAGTACGACAAGGGAGCAATACTACGTCGAAGAAATATATATCCAGGTTCACGCCACAGTTTTATTTGTATCATTCTTACGAACGGATCCGTGAAGGTCTGGGTTAGAATATTGGCCTTCAGTAACCCATGCTTGTCGTAAGAGGCGACAGACGGGATCGGGTGGTCAGGCTCGCTGACTTGGTTGACACATGTCGTCGGTTCTCAATTGCGCAGATCGATGCTCATGCTGTTGATCACTGAGTGAGGCGTAAACCTAAACTCACTCACTCACTCTCACGAATGGCACGCTCATATACTACTCAAAAGAGGTTTTGGATTACCCGATTAGTTTACAATAGTACAATTAATCTATCATGGCATTGCAGGTTAATTAACCAGCGATAAACTATACGTATAACGAACCCAAAAGGACCACTAATTTTAGATCGTAATAACCGTAGTTAATTTTACGAATTTAGATTAAAAATACAGCAAAAGTCCAGGATAAAAATATCCTCAAAACAGTTCGTTATATCTGACAGTTCGTTATAAACCTAGTATAGTGTATCTGAAGTGAATATGAATCGGGTGTTCCTTAACTTGTGTTGAATAGTGTGGGTTAATAACGTGAATACCAGCCGCACGGCCCACAGATGTTATAAGTCGAGGTTAACAAGCGCTCCGTTAGTGTAGTATTTATGTGTTCCAACAACATGTTTGCTTCATGGTTCCGGATACAGCATGTCTCCCAATGCCCCACAATCCAGTGATCAACAGCATGAACATTGATCTACGCAACTGCCATTGGATACGATGACATGTGTCAACCAGGTCAGCGAGCCTGGCCACCCAACCCTGTTAATCACCTCTTACGACAAGTATGGGTTACTGAAGACCAAGTCTAACCCGGATCTATACGGGTGTTGAATTGTGGACTTGTACTTGACTGATGTGTAGTAACCTGTTCGTGATATCAGCCACTCGTTTCAGTTATCCAGACTCGAATATGTGTAACTTCGACGTTGAGCCAAAAAAACAACACGTTTAACTGAGGCCAAATACGTTTTCTCATCAATCGGAGGTGACTATAATTCTTGATCATTATAAATACTCTTCAGCTGAAACCTTTTACACACAGACCTTTGTTTGATATAGGGAATGTTCTGATTTTCTATGTTTTAAATTATTTAAGGACATACGTTGATAATAGCAAATATGAGTTGCAACATCAAACGTTTTGTTGACTGATAACTTTCAAGTATTCTCTCATACAGACCCTGACACAAGCTAATCCCCAAAACTCCAAAACAGGTCTACAATTCTTTTGCAAGTCTACACCTCTTCATCTGTTAATAGAGATATTATTTTGGTGATTCCCTGTTAGATATTAAAAGAATTTCCAAAATAAAAGAAGTATTCAGAGACTTACTTAAAGCACATCTAACTTAAAAAGGAACATGTATTTTTAATTGATAACAGTCTGAAATAAAATAAATAAAACACGGTTTTCATGACCTGCATGCTTGAAATCATGACGGACACAGTCACTGGGCGCTTACAGGCCCAGCAAGTAATCCTGATAAGTGTAACAGGGGCACAGTTCGTATCCCGACCCCTGCTGTGACGGCAGTCCGCTATGTCACGCCACTCTAATTACGTGCTTGGGTCACGCGCTGGGTCACAGGAACATCGTGATGATAAATGATGCCACGAGTGACCAACGACTTGTGATTGGCGAAAGTTCCCGATCCAGTATAGAAGGGTTCATGGGTCATGTATATGACTGTGAGATACAATGCCTTTTAATATTATAAATGTGAACGCAAGTCAATTTCAGGAAGGTTTAAAAAATATCATTCTCAGCTCCTTGGGGAGAGTATAAGTATGAGTGTCATGTAAAACACCGCCTGTAATCGTGTGTAATATAGGCGAAGTTGGCGATGTTCTGGGCATAGTTGTGAATCTGTTAAAAAACACACGATTCCATCGAATTTGTAAATACGAATCAAATATCATGATAAACACGAAGTTAAATTATATATCTAAACAGGTTGAAGAAAACCCACAAGTAATACGTTGCTTGTTGCAATACGCACTAGCCTAGACAAATTAACTTGCCATTGGGAAAGAATCGTGTTTTCATTTCTGTTGGGGACAGTATGTATAGAGAATCGCACATGAGCGTCTATATATAGCGTGGTGACCGATGATGTCACAATGGCCTGAAAGCATTGTGATGCAATTTCGCTGTAACCATATCTACTGGAGATAAGCCCTCACACAAGCGATATCTCCCGTGGAAGCTATTTCTGGATGATAATTCAAATACTTATCTCGGCTATAAATGCTATTTGCTTTTCAAACAAACTTCTTGAACAAAAATTATTAATACACTTTTTCATCACATTATTGTAGTACAGATAGACTCTAGTCGAGTCAAACAATGTAAGTTTAAGAATGTGCTACATTGACTTCATTCATCTCCCTATGTATATGGTCTAAATCTCTTTACAAAGTATATCGTAATACCAAACAACAAAGTTCCAACTTCGGTGACACACCAGAGCAGAAAGAGTGCATATTAGCTTTGTTGTATAGAATGCTAAGCCCTTCGATGTATAGTAATTCTGTCTGGAACAGTGACTTCTATCGTGACATCTTGTTACTTTTAATTTTATAAGTTGGAAATTATCATTTAAATTATAACTATTGCCTTAGAGTCTTGAGCTTAAGTGCCCGTTTACAATTGTAAATACCTTATATCAAATACAGATATCGATAAGTGTACATATATGTCAAAAGCTTCTTTGAAAGTGAATCTTAAGCACATACTCTTGTCGGAATCGTACAACGTGCTGTTATTTTAGTATAATGTTTTTATTAGATCGGAAATGGTTTCGCTTTAAATTCTAACCAATCCCAAATTTTACTTTTGCTTAGCGAAATATATTGCCTCTAATTTTGATAAACGAAAGCCATTTACACAATTATCGAACACAGCCATACAGGCAGTGGCTGAATTCACTATACATGCAGTGTGCGAAATAGTTTCCAATTTGTCCTTGCCAGTCGGGCAAGCTATGCGTGTAAGTTACTAGCCCATAAAATATTTCAATAGCCCGAAATTTGAATGTAGAAACTAAGCAAAAGATTTAAAAAATAGATGAGAATAAGATATTGTCGGCATGACACGGGTTTCATCATTAAGCTGCTAATATAATGAGCATTTTTATCAGGCCATAATCTTGCATGATTTAAAATTGTATTAAAACTATAACAAGTCGGAAATAGTGACATATTTACAAAATGACCCCATGAAAATGCACTAGCCAGTCGGGCCAGTGACTGTGGAGAATTACTGGTCCGACTGGATTTTTACTAGCCACGGGCTAACGGGCCAGTCGATATTTCGCACACTGTATACATGTCTTCTGCATGGTGTCCGGTACTGAAAATGCCCATCAATATGCAGTTACCGGCATAGATGAACAAGGTCTACCATGTCCATACTCACATCAACGGGTTCCATTCTACCCAGAAATCAATAGTCCCACGCCAAACTATTCACTGATTCATGACTTACGTGGGCGTCAATCTCGTCCACAAATGGATCCAATGACGAATTAGGTCTGGGGCAATTTCCATTTCGGACGTTGCGAATCCTTGAGAGACATGGATCGTAAACAACTTGCGTCTCCTCAATCTACCTCCCACAAGGAGTTATTTTCAGAGTTAAGGAACGAGATTAGCTACTGAGGAAAATGACAGGGTTCCAGTTAGTCTGAAAATGTACGTCAAAATCCCGTTTGTTTTATGTCGACATGTTGATGTTTTCAAGAGAAAGTTTTTCTTTTAGATTTGTGATTTTGGTTTGTGATGGAAAATCGTTTCTGCAGCAGTTACGTGTTTCAAACACTAAATTATCTGCTGCTGGGCTGATGTACCGTATTCCAAGCATTTGTTTACATCGTAATGTTAAAAAAAGTGCGCCTTTGTTTAGAAATCTGTACTGAACGCACCACACTCAGCATCAAATCTGAATTGTGCACATCATTTAAAGATTTTTTTCTTGAATAGATAACGCTCCTCTTTGGGGTTTGAAATAATTACACCGTTGTTCTCTTAATTAGCCTCCTTATTGTGCAAATAACTCACTGTTGATTAATTAGCACTATTTGTCAAATGGAGACCTCTTAAAGTTTTCAGCTTTGACACTTGACAGATGTCAGATATTGTCTACTGCAGTCGCAAATGAATACCTAGTAACAGTTTGCCAGATGTACATACAACTTCGAGATGTTTTCTTTTCAAGATAAGTGTTTGTTTCAAATGCATTTAACCCATTGGATATGAGAGATTGCCGATAAAGCTGGTGATATATTCAGAAATTTGTGTCATGCCATTCCAAATTCTTGGCTATGTGTAAGACATGACCAATGAAATTTTAGAGGGTTTATCTTTCAACATCTTGGTTAGGTCCGAAATCATCTGAACTTATGATAATAAGGGATACACCACAACTCTAATAACATTTCAGTTCAGCGATATTCCTTCACGTCCATCGGCTTTCTCTCAGCAATATGGCTAACATTCCATAGTCTATGCTGTTGTCCTTTCCATTATCAAGCAAATGACTACAACTACAAATACTTTCCATATGCACTAAACATCTTCTTTCATACTACGCAGGAGTATTGCCAGTGTCGAGTCAGTCAGGTGATGACCAAATACAGAACTACTGTTGTACTCCGCGCATATCAGCTCGTACTGCGAAAACAGCACCTGCTTATCCTGAGCGGGGAGAGCTGGGAACACTAAATTGCTTTTGTTGCTGTTTTGGCGCAAGTCGCCCAACAGCTGTTCCCGCTAACGTTTCAAAATAACATTTCGCGAAACAAACCTGCGGTGCTATATCGGGCGAGGTAAAAGTTCTAGGTCACAAGTGTTTGTGTTACTGATGCCGCCATAAGCTCTAAGGATTCATTAAAACAAATTTCATAAAAGAATTTGTTTTCTCCCCCCCCACCCCCCTCCATGTTAAAGTAGCACAGCAGTTTGAGTCGTGAAATGAAAGAAACACATCAAATGGATGATCTAGTCGAGACTGTGTCACATACTGTGTTGTAAATTAAAATGTGTACATAGTTCCAATGTATCTGATAGACCATCCATTTGATAAATACAAGAAGTCTGTACTCCCGGCATGTTATGCCTATTATCCGTATCGCGCCGTTGTTGGGTAAACTCCATGTTGGGTAAATTGTCTTAAATTTACCAATTACTCCAGGTAAATATCCAACAGGACCATGGGTGTAGACATTAATAGTTCTACACTCATGGTCTAAAGGGAATGTTATTCCATCTGATTAAGAACATAAATCCTCAAATATGCATCATAAATAGTTGAGATTTATTCCACTTGCTTCTTTGTTTTTTCTCATTTTATGAAAAACGATACATCTGCACATAGTACAGACATGTTTTGTACAATGTATGAGTACATGTACAGATGATTGCTTTACAACAAATTTACATCCACATACTTTGGTCGGGCATGTTTTGGAGATCAGGATGCGAGTTGGAATAAAACAATGAAAGACAATAACCCGTTCTTCGAACAGGAACTTTCTCAATCACAACTATACATAGAGACTCAATCATCCTGACCTTACCATACATACATTTTCGACCCACTCACTCAGATCTTGGGAATTCATACTCAAGAAAAAAATGAAGGAACAAAAATCACTGTAGAATTACGATTAAATTACATAGGATTCCATAATTGAGTTAAAATCCATCATCACTAGATTGGCTGTTGGTCCAGCATCACATTCACGGATTAAATACCTTGATTTTATCACTGCCAGTCTAGCACATACATTCATCTAGCACTACATTCAGAATTCACTACGGCCATTTTTCAAAACAGTTCACTGAAAAATAGAATGAATACTGAACTATGTTCCTGAATTCAAAGTCCATTGTACGAGATGGTGGTCGTGGTCCAGAGATATTTACAGATGATCCGATGAAATCTTTGGCTAGGATTCGTGAGCCGACCCGAGTCATGGGACAGAATCTGTTAAACATATGCTGCCAGTTGCTTCAAACTGTCCCTGGACACATTAATGGGCAAGACATTCATAAGCTGGTCTTTACACGAATACCCAATCGTATTGAATTCGAGATCAGCTTGTAGACTTGGAGAGGAGTGTTGTTGTTGTTGTTGTTGCTGCTGCTGCTGCTGTTGTTGTTGCTGCTGCTGCTTAGCTTCAGCTAACTCCTGCTGACGCTGAGACTGCTTTTCCTTGTGTTTCTGGCTAATAACATGAGGCAAGTCACTTTCATACAACATCCCAATGCTGCCGTTTTCACCAAAGCGGTAGGAAACCTCCCTGGGATCAACCCACATTGTGAGTTCGCTTGGAAAGAGGGTATGAACATTTTCCTCGTTCATTCCACAGTCCACTGCTGCCTGTTTTACAATAGGGTCCATCTTGTGATTAATTCTGATACACCTGTAGCCACTCCCTTTGAAGGGCTTTTCGGGGAACCAGTGATTTTGATAGTGGTTGCACAGAAGATTTTGCAGATGGGTGCGAAAAGAGTCAATTCTATCCGCAGGCACATTTCGAGATCTCAACAGATTGGAGAGAAAATCCGTGGCACTTCTAATTTCGTTCTTCATAATTCAAAAGCCTGTTGCATACAGGTATAGTCTAAATGTGAAATGCCAAACGACAGGTAAACACTCACTCCAAAATGGCTGCTGACGCTCCCTCGAAAACAAAGCCGGTCAACCTTCGTGGTGAAAGTTCTTGAGCTGGAAAAGTCTCACAGGCTACTGAACTAACTAGTCCGTTTCCTTTCACAAGTTTCAATACCTCTGTCCAGATCTTAACGCTCTGCGGAGCCACTTCTCTCTCTCCGGCACTAAAATATTTCCTACCTCGCTCTTTCTCTTTGACTCAACTACTGCGGCTATGGCGTCTTTTCTCGAGTATTTGATGCAGCTGACTCAAGCCTACGTCATAACACCGTGCGTGTCACATGACCTGCCTCGTCCAATGGCTGGCGTTGGACCTAGGGCACGACTCCCATATTTGGAATATCTAAAATTAGATGTGATGTGTAAATAAATGCGTCCTTCACAATAACAACAACCCGTCGGTCAAGTCCTTTGATTATCTGTAGCCCTGCCCCGTTTGACATGCGCACTGCGAACGCCTTATAGAGAGGTTGCTGAGGCGTGCTGTTATTGTCAGCCTTTTACTATTGAGCCACGGAGTGACAGACACGCTTCGCGAGACAGCCAGAAGTCTTCGTCAAGATGTCAAAGGTTATGCGATAGTAAACGTTGTGAAATATCGGTCACACGCTCGAGAGCATAAAACGCTTACAACATATTTCACTGTATTACATGATATATATGTCTTCATCTATTTCTTTCACAAACACCTGTATTTTACAGCTGGGTCGATGATATTACTCGACAGTCACAACAAAATTGTTGTAGCATATGGCCGCTATAGATCTGTAACCTACTTTCGTGCTTCTATATTTACGTCATGAATGTACTTCAAGCAACACTCGCCGGTTAACCGCTATGCAATACACCGAACTCAGCGAGATCTAATCTTCTAGAACTCGCTACACAGATCTACACAGTAATAAGTGTCAGGTCTGCGAAATATGACGTTACATGTGTGAAATATTTGCTTTTTTCAAAAGGGTGAATTTGTATGTTTAATTTTCTGATCTTGAAACGAACTTAGGAATTTGATTTTGGTGGAAACTGTACCAAATGTTGACAAACACAAAGGAAGATGTACGCTTTTTAAATGAATCAAATTAACGCTATCTAAACCGAAAAAGGAGAACATTTTGTAGAATACATGCATGTTTTCAGCTATAATGTTGTCTAGGTGTGGGTGGGGTGGGGGGTTGTAGCCTAGTGGTTAAAGCGTTCACTCGTCACGCTTCTGGTGTGACGGCCATGTGAATAAAATATGAATGTGTTGAATTGATACATTACGGAGTGCCTTTCTACCCCTGAAGCAAACGTGAGATTATTTTTGGATTTTTTGTTATTTGACGAAGGAACAGGAAACAGTTGAAGTGCCTGGAGCCTGAAGGGTAATCCTTCAATACAACATGCCAAACCTGTGTTTACAACATCTCTTTTTTTGGCAATTGCTGTTCAGGTACACCACTGTCTTTGGCAATAGCAGTGTTCCTTCTGCCAAACGAGAGGAGAATGTTTGTTGACAACGCCCGGAGTAATTACTCTTTGTTCAAACAAAGACATCCAAAGCATAATGTCTCGGCAAGTCACTACTGTTTTTTAAATTGGTAATTTTTACATTGTATAGTGGTCAATGTTCTGATCATAATTAATTCTCTCTTCACTTTATTTGTGTGACGTTCACCGGTCAAGGTCGACCGGGGACGTGTTTTCGCTGACATGCAAGAAATCCCCTTTTAATGAGGGCTGAGTGAGACAAAGGAAGGATTGTTTTTCTATACCGAATGCGTGACACCATCCCCTGTCGATTGTTATTATAATGGCTGCCAGCATCAAAGATTGCATCTTTAGTCATAAAGGATATACCCCTCTATTCACTTATTTTCCTTTGTCCGAAAAGCTGTCATTTATGCCATCGCTCAGGCGTGATGCTTGAAACGCTTGGGTTTAGAGACAAATTAGTATATGTCCCCCCTTCCATCAGCATCCCCGGAGAGTCTCAGCGCAACACAACACCAAAACCCCCACCCCAGATTTTTTCTTCTTACTATACACCTCTTTTTTCTCTAAAGCCAGCAGTGCACTACCACATGCGTCATAATGTATATGAACGTCCTGTATACAAGGATATAGTCGGCGGTAGTCAGATTGTAGATTTGGTTGGTTTCACTTTTTAACTGAGTCATTATATATAAATGAAATTAAAAATAAACACAGCTGACCTCCGAGTGACATGACCAGAAGATTATAAACACCCCCCACCCCTTCTCCTCTCTCTCTCTCCCCCCACACTCACACCAGTGTGACATGGCCCTGTGAATTAGTTTTACAGTAATTATCTGGGAAAATGATATGAAGACGTGTCGGAGTTGAATCTTGGGAGCAGGAGCTGAAAATCCCCCGTCCTTCCCCATTCAGCGTCGTCGTCGGGCAAGTTCTCACACCGGTGTCTACACCAGCCATCTGTCGTTCCTGGAGGGGTCGAGGGTGACGGATAATGGGATGCGATAGAGCGGAGGGGATGACAGTTAATGCGAAAAAAACCTGCTTGTGAAAATACGTGAATATTATAATGTTCTATATATGACTTAGACTACAGGATTAGGAAGAAAATATTTTTTGGAGTTCCAATAGAGGGATTTGTGTATCGTAATGGCGATGATAATACAAACTAAATGTGCCCACATATGCTGTCACAAACATTTTAATACAATATTTAACAAACAAAAAAAACGGAAAACACCCCAAACACGGGTGACATTAAATTGATACATTTTACCATATAATTTTACACAAGCTCAAATTTGTTTTTAGGATTACTCGCAAACAAAAGCAATCTTTCATTTGTTTCTTTGTGCGATGTGTTTAAGACGACAGGCCGGCTGCACATATTAATACAGAATAATTGTCAGGAGGGAAATAAAAGGATAACGACACATTTCCATATCAATAAACACAACACTGGTCGGAATATCAAAGGGCGCACTCCCGATTGACTGGAGCCTGCATCCCCATACAGGGGACACGTCAATTGTGTAGCAAGGCGTGATAAATGGGGGCATCTGGCAAGAACTGCACCTGCTCTCTATCAAATATAACTCACCTGTAATTAATTTGGCTGAGGTTCTTTGAGGTGGGCGACACGGATGCTTAGACAATTCTGTTTCGAACCTATTAGTTCTTGTCTATCAGTGTACGACATATGGGATAGTTTCATTGTACTTCGCTGAAATGTATCTTTAAAGATATATTCTCGGGTACTTGGTAAATAACTTATATATTGTACACTGCATGCGTGTTTGTCAATATCATCGGTATCGCTGTTTACAGAGTCATGCATGCAGGGTTAACCTTGCTCCAAGGCTGTACTGAAGGCTAAGTCCCTGGATGTATAGTAATTGTATCCTTTAAAGAGGCAAGTCTAGATAAGCGGATAGGTTTTTTAGAAATCAAAATTTAAACTATTAATTATTACCTTGTGCAAGTCTAAGTCAGGGCCTTCGTAAATAATTGTACCAAAAGGCCAAAAAAATATATCCATGAAAAGAACTTGACCTCTGTATCCGATTCCTGAAGGAATTACTTCTGACAATCAGTGATTTGTTTTATGTAATAAAGTGATTTTTCCTCCATCAGTCTGATACAGATATAGACTTATCATCTTTCTTAAAAAACCTGGGTCGGTGGGGTAGCCTAGTGGTTAAAGCGTTCGCTCCTCAAGCCGAAGGCCCGGGTTCGATTCCACACATGGGTAGAATGTGTGGAGACCATTTCTGGTGTCACCCGCCGTGATATTGCTGGAATATTGCTAAAAGCAGCGTAAAACTCAACTCACTCATTCTAAAAAAAACCTTGAACGATAGTCGGTAATATTGCTACCCAGAGAGTTCAGATATCCTCACAGTTCTGAAGAAAAGACAATGTGCTTCTGACCATGCAACAATCTTGCTTAACATGTTATCTTCGTACAGATCAAACTATTACACAGTAATAGCTCCTTATATAATTACAACACTTATCACTATTTGAAAAGGTACTTGCAGTTATCGACACTAACTTCACCCATGTCCATGGCAACATTTGTACTACTTCCCTACTCTAGATTACATGATAATATTGAAACGACTGCCTGGGAACATTGCGCTGTTGTGTTAAACTTGGTTATTACAAATTCCCAGTGAAGTCGCAACAGGTGACGTCTCTAGGTAGTCGTTGACCACTCTTATCGTAGTATCACATGGCCGTGTCGCGGTAAGAGATCTGTCACTCAGCTTTCATACAATGTGCACATTGTTTGCGGGGACAGATTACAACTGATTTCACAATCTCAGAGCAGGTAAACTGCGTCCTGTGGATTAATTTACTTGAAAAGAAAGCGTTTGAAATACTTTACCAGAACTGGGAGCTATGTCGTTGTTATATTTTCAATCATGGTTTTGTCTTTTCATAAATTCTGATTATAATGATAACCTTACATACACATTAGATTAACATTTTTAGTGATTTATATTGTTTATTGTATATATTTTAAAATAAGATATCGATAACATTACTTTGATATTTATAAGACATATTCTATTGAAACCTGTTATTATATATTGTTTGTTCAATTTTTAGTATACTCATGCCAATAATGGTTGTCACCCCCTTCAATTGTTTTAATTGGAGAGGGGGTGTGGGGTGTGAGGTGGGGTTGGGGTGGGGAGGGGGGTGACAACCATTATTGTCATGAGTATATTTTCATAGAATTTTTCAGTAACGTCGATATTTCCTTGATATTTCGTGTACATAACATTCACTTGAATCCGACATTAACATTTAAGTAACGTTATATTCGGTGAATAAGTAAGTCGGTGCCTACATTATTCGATCGATAATTACAGCGAGTTATGTTTCCAGTCAGGCGTCTTGGAGTAAATCACGTGTAGTTTCTGGCATGTGCTCGGTAATTTGATTGCTCCTGTGTCTTGTCGGAAAACGACGTAAAGAAAAAGTCTTGTGTCTCGAACAATGCAGGTAATTGTTATTGATTTGATATAACGATGTCATGATCATCTCAAGAAAGACGTACAACGGATATGACTCACTGTCCTACTCCGTTCCGAGATTAACCAGACTGGGCGAAGGGAGGTAACTCGGACTCTGATTTCTATGTGCAGTTTCGATGCACCTTACAATGTCATGTTATAGATCACTACTTTGGATTGAGTACTGCGGCAGAGACATAGAATAGACATATAAAATATTTCACACACTATTAATTTCGTTGTCAGAGATGCCTGAAAGGGGAACGTGCTATTTATAGACCTTATTTCATTTTGAATGTGTAGCGAGAGTGAAGCCGCGGTTAAAATCACACACACGGTATTGACCACTATTGAGTATACACTATATTAGACGGCGCATCCCTCGTGCCTTGGTATGATGTAGTCTGCTGTCTGTTATTAGCCTTGTTAATGACCAGCCATTATTCAAATTTCATAATTTAATGAAAACACGTAATACTTCCTTAAAAATAGGGTGGGTGGGGGAATAAGATACCGCATGCTATTCAATCAATCTTATTCTTTATGTTTGTGTAAAAAGAATATGGGTGAAGAATATAGGTCTACAAATGAATCACATGTGAAAAACAAAATCAAAAATCAAAATGATTATTATTTGTTAATGAGGAATACGTCACGTCTAGAACAACGATTCTGTAAACCACACCTCGTTGTACAAGCATGCTCGTGCATTGGTGTACTGCACTGTAATATTGCCA
Organism: Haliotis rubra; assembly: GCF_003918875.1. Taxonomy (NCBI): domain Eukaryota; kingdom Metazoa; phylum Mollusca; class Gastropoda; order Lepetellida; family Haliotidae; genus Haliotis; species Haliotis rubra. Next base: position 222,659 of record NW_025767662.1, on the reverse strand, counting down.
AAATAATGTACATCATTCATTGTAGTCGTATATTTCAAACTTTACTTTATAATTACATGTATTCATTGTGGTTGTTTAACGCCACACTTAACAATATTCCAGCTAAACCCGTGAAGATCCGGGTTTGAGTTGGTCTTCAGGAACCAATGCTTGTCGTAAGAGGCGACTAACGGGATAGGGTTGTCAGGCTCGCGGATTAGGTGACACATGTCATCGTATCCCAATTGGGTAGATCGATGCTTATGTTGCCGATCACTGGATTGTCTGGACCAGACTCGATTATTTACAGACCGCCGCCATATAGCTGGAATATTGCTGTGCATGCGGCGTAAAACTAAACTCACTCACTCGTTCCAGCTAACCGACAGTGGTCTCGAGTAATCGAGTCTGGAGCAGGCGATCCAGTGACTGACATCATGAGCATCGATCCACTAAACTGTGATACGATGACATGTATGAGAAGCATGTTGCACGTTACGACAAGCACAGTCTGCTGAAGATCAGTTTTAACAAGGATCTTCACGAGGACAAAACGTTTTATAGATGACCTTGTAATCATAGAATCTCAGGCAGAACTAACTGTTCCCCTGTCCCGTTATTTCATCTTTCACTCCGATGCGATACCGCTCTGTATAGAGGCGGAGTAAAAGACCTACCCTCGACCTCCCGTGATCACCTGCTTGGGACAGCATCTAAACTGAGAATCGGTTGGCTGCCTCATCTTACACCGAGACCCAGACTCGACTATTCACATTGGTATGAAATAAAGTATTGTTATGCGTAGACAAAGTTCACACACAATGATATTACAAAGCCAGCAACAAACCCGAACCATAGAAAACAAATCAAGTATTGAGTGACATGATAGTGAGACCATATTCCGAAATGAATCACAAGAATCACTATTGTACATAATTATTATGTAATATTATCTCATTTGACGTTCAGAATCGTTCACGGTTTAAATGGTTACCTATGCATCATAAAACCTATGAGTCAGCCGTGCATTATCAGTGATTGTAAATGAAAATCCCAATTCTTCCCGTGTGTACTCCTGTACAAGTGTTGAACCTATGTCAGTCTACCTATCCTGTGCAGGGATCGTCTTATCAAGCGATCTATGAGAGATTGTATGTTTGTTGGCGTGCAATATTTCAGCTAAACATAGGCTGCATATCTGAGAAAGATCAACGGACACCATTGTCCATAGAAGGACGGTGTATAGACGTAGACGTCATCAAGGAGAATGTTCAGTCATGTTCTGGAATATTCCAAGCATTGTACCATGTCCTAAGTATTGTATCACGCACATTCATAAAAGCACACGAGTAATTATGTATGCATAGTATATGTGAGGATAGAGTCATCTGTATATTTAGCCTCGGCAGGCGTAGCGGGGTATTCTGGGCGTTAATGCAATGTTTTATATCATTGCTTTCATCGGTGTTATACTGGTGAGGAATAGTTGCCCTTAATGATTCTGTTTTATGAGAAATCACTCTGGTGTTTGTTGTTGGGTTTTTTTGGTTTGTTTGAAAAGTGTATTTTCGAGTTACTCAACCTAAATTAGTTTCCTATTCTTAACTATAAAGTGGTGAAATCGTACAACGGGAAACGATTCTTGAAATAAGCAGAGGTAAAGGCAAAGTATCCTTGTCTTTTGTTTGTCAAGGGTCCGGCCGAGTGTAGTAGCGTTAGGATTTTCAAGTTTTTCAACAAAGGTATATAAAGAAGATTGCTTAACCTATCCAAATGATACACCCGATATTGCGCTTATCTGTAGGAAGTATTGGAACACTAAACGAAGTAAAGTATTCTTCGTTGTTGAAAAGGTGTACACCCTTATCGGAAGAAAACAGGCCCCAAACACAGTGGTTGGTCTCTGGGTTACAATGTGGCACTTCCAGGTCCCTTGTTGTGTATTGGAGTTGATAAAGTGATCTGTTGCAGCACAACACGAGATACGTGTGGAACATCACAGTGTTTACCGAGCAAGTCCTGTTTACTGAACCGCTAGTGCACTCGTTGAATTTGCCAGATGTGTGAGGAAAGATTAAAAGTCTTATCAAATTCGGCATTTACGGCTTAAAATGGGATAAATTCCTGACACAGGTGTCATCAACGAAGGCCATTCCTACTATCTACAGCCATAAAAACGCCACCCGGCTTGTCGCGTGAGGAAGCAGGTAAATATAGCAATTACTGCACCCCGTTCGACAGCACGTCCTTTCCCATCTTTGTCTGCTGTCAGTGCCGCCGCTAAACTCGGCGTAACACCCCCCGGCTCTTTTGAAACGTCCCCCTAATGCCGAGTACAAACAACTCTTGTCGGGAGGCAGGCAGGCACGCTTGACCGGTTCCAGGAGCTCAATAAGCCCGCGTGGGTGACACGCGGCCCTCCTCGGATAACGGTTCGTTGAATAGCAGGGGGTGAGGGGGGGTTTTCAATGACCCCGCGTGGATGGGTCGCGTTACCTCGGGCAGGTGTTATCACCTGGTGGGATAGCTCTACAAGCCCTGTAGGAGTATGCCGGCCGTCCATTGCTCCCCCCACCCACCCATCTTATATTCACTTCCCCTATTGTTTTCTGACCCGCATTCGGGCGATCAAAAAACATTTTACTGTTAGTAAGATGAAGTACCCCGACAGCCGCACACATTGCGTTTGTCATTAATAATGGATTTTACCCCATCTACCAGATTGGGTGGGACTTGAATGGAATAAAATACCTTGCTGTCCATTAAGAGTGTGACTATTAGAAGGGGTACTTCAAAGTTCAGCCTGCCGGGTTGCAGCCAGCGGTCATCTTGTGCCCAAAGACCCACCCCTGGACCCTGCGCCATCTGGAGGGCGAGTCAGACATGCAGGTGTCCGAGCCGTTGTTCATACCTGTATAGCTCGCTGAAAGGAACTGGTACACTCTGTAACATGAACTAAACGAGATCACCACCGTGGTCAAGTGGATAGAGCGTTTGCCCTTGACTTGTACGTCGGTTGTTCGATTCTCTGATCGTGCTTTACCAAAAGAAGTTCAGAGATTGTACTTGTTGTTACCCAGAGCCCCTTTCCTCAAAGCGACCGTGGCGCTACGACTGTCGTAAGTCTATGTTAAAGTATGGGAGTTACGATCATCTTAGCGCTACGATCGCTTTGTGGAACGGGACCCAGGGCCCCGTTTCACAAAGCTCTCGTAAGCCTAAGATCTGGGCCCCGTTCTCAAAACGATCGTAGCGCTAAGATGATCGTAATTCCCATACTTAAGCATAGACTTACGACTGTCGTAGCGCTACGATGGCTTTGAGGAACGGGGCCCCGGTAACTTTTCTCGTAGCAATTGTACCTCCTATACTGCAGGATAGGCTTACGACAGTCGTAGCGCTACGATAGCTTTGTGAAACCAGGGATAATCTACAGTTCGTCTTCTATTCTCCCTGGTGAAACGGGGCCCAGCCTGGTGCTAGCTCGGTATCAAAGGGAGAAAACAAAGACTGGTTGACTCGGAGTCCATGTGAAGTGTCTATCTTCATCTGCGACATTGTGTCTCAGCGGGCCTAAAAGTGGCAGAAACTTATTTTCGTTTTTCAAGTTTGAGGGTCAAAAACACTTTTTTTAGCCTGGTATCCTATTTTTTCGTGATCTGCACCCCTTAAAAATAGCCAAATCCCACTAAAATGCCTCTTGCATTACATTTTTCCACAATCGGTCCTAGTCTATCACAAATACAATCACTAATAGATCGCCATAGTAGTACAATATCTGAGAACGGAACTATTTCACGTTATCTGAAACTAAATCACTTTTAAAAAGACGACCTTCAGATATCAACCTACCATCCTTTATCAGTTGCATTATATTCTGTTTTGTTTGACATTTAACAATATATTTAAAGCTAAGAGACGCTGGTCTGTAAATAATCGAGTCTGGGCCAAACAATCCAGGAAATGAAACCATGAGTTGGTCTGTAAATAATCGAGTCTGGGCCAAACAATCCAGGAATTGAAACCATGAGCATTAATATACTCAATACGTAAAAAAACTATGACATGCATCAACCGTCTGGCTTGATGACCTAGTCTGTCGTACCGACCTTGAAGCAAATATATCCAAGAAAGCCCACGCAAGTCTAGAAAATGTGGTAAGTCTAGATTTCCTCAGCTTTATTCTGAAAATGAAGAAAGTCTCAGGGCTCCTTTTCATTATATATTTTTTTCACTATGAACTTTTTTCAGTAAAATATGTTCATTTCAGAGACTAGTGGTTAGTCTACTGATTACCGTAAGTAGTCATTTACGAATAATTCTGCGATTTACCGCAACAGAATGGACATAAATAATACTAGATATAACCAAGTATTCCATCTGCATTATTTATATCATTACCGTCATCGCCTGTATTATCATTACGAGAAGCCACACACCACGTGAAGAGTTGCCAAATATCGGTCGGGAAAGTTGTGTGTTTTGTCGTGTAACTCCTTCCTCGGTGTTCCCTGTGTGTCATTGTTATTGACATAAACACATGTTTATCTGTTATGACTTCTTCGTCCACGGAACTGTTGCTTTGAAAGCGACCGAAAACAGCATAGGGGAAGGGGAATAACTCTGAAACCTTTTGATAACGGGTGAAGGTCAGATAGGTGAGGTGAGGTGAAATTGGGTTTAACGTCGTGCTCGGGAATATTTCGCTCATATGACGACGTACATGCGTGTGTATGTGCTGCTGCTTGTACTAGCCCAGACTTAAGCTGGTTTTATAGTGCTAGCCCACTGAGATACCATGCCGCAGTGAAGCATGAATGCCCCAATCAGACACATTATACTGACTCCGAGCCGACCAGTCCTTGTTTTACCCATTAATGCCGAGCGCCAGGCAGGGACCAACAAGTATCATATTTAAACGTCTTTTGGTATGACGCGGTCGGGGATCGAACCCGCGACCTTCCGCACTCCGGGCGGACGCTCTAACCACTACACCACGGATGCGGTCGAAGGTCAGATAGGTCATCTGATACTCTTAGTTAACAGCACATTATCATGTATGAGTGAGGTTCCGTGATACACTGAACATAATCAACGCATTCAGCCTCGGAAATATGGTTTTGCTCTTCAATTTGGAATTGGTCTTTTTAATCCCGAAATGTGGTTTAGTAATCCCTATAAAGATCAACCTTGACACCTAACCCAGCTGAAGATCACTAGTTGAGTATAGGTATTAGCTCTGTTCACTTGTAAAGCAAAGAAATATTACATTACGGAATTTAAAAAAAAAGAAAGAAAGAACTTCGTTGGCGTGGCGCTTATTTGAATATTACGTGTTATCACGGTAACGTCTAAACGTATTTTTGATCTAATCGATATTCTGTTGATGTCATGAAACTAAGCCTCGTGACTTTAACCTACATACCGATTCTATACAGATCAGCTGAGTGGTTGGGCCCCGATCTCATTAACACGTTTCACACGCAAACCCTCATGACAACTCTGTCGCTTGTTATTAAAAGAAATCCAAATTCCCCCATTGAAAGAAAAAATCGCTAATTCTCTATGAGTGATAATTAGACATGCACGTGCAAGTGCGGCGCTTTCATGTTTTCACAACCCGGAGCAGTCATGGTTAATCTGAGTTATTCCCCTCGAGTTACAAGAATCACGTGATGCCGCTAAATACTCTACAGATAAGTCCTCGCTCAGCTGCCACAATGAAACGTTTTGCTATTATTTTGACAGTTAACTCGGGGCCGAGAAAGTTAATTGATTTTTGCCCAATTATTGTTCGACAAGGGAACGACGAACACTGTGCTAATGCACGGTGGCGGTGATTTGTGTTAAGATCAAACAAAACCGGGTTAAATTACTGAGAAAAAGAACTGACATATTTTTTTCACTGTAATGAGCATGCGCCAGAAAACGGATATTGAAGAACCATATGTATCGATCTGTCATAATCAATTTTCTTTGACTGCCAAATTCATTTTTTCTATTTTTATATGAAACGTTATGTGTAACCCGATTTCGAATTTTAATATGTTTAACCTAGTAAATGTCTATGTGGACACTGAGGGTCATATGAACGGTGCTTAAGTTATAATGATGTGTGGATCAGGTTTGGTTTTTTTTCAATTTGTTATTTTTATTTTTCATTTTAACACGCTCCCCAAGCCAGGGGCGGTGACAGCTTTTTGAGAAAGGGGGTGGGGTGGGGTTGACACATCATTTCAACCCGAGTGTCAATGGTCTTTTAACAAATATTCTGGACAAAAAAAAGGAAAAAGGGTACCCCTGCCAAAAAAAAAACACCACCCCTCACCCAACTTGGATCAACTTTGAGTTTTAATAAGAAGTAATTAAAATTTGTAACAATACTTTGCATATGGTTGAACATATATGTAATTTATGAAAACAAAACCTATCTAGATTTGTCAAAAATGCAAGTCTAGCTTTATTCAGCATCAGGAATTATGTTATTAAATATTGAAGAGGGAAATAAATTGTGATTTATTGACCAGATGTTAGCGATCCCTAACCAAGGTAGTCCATCATGTACCGACAGCTTGATAAGACACAAGTGCCTTGTAACCTGACTATGACTTTCTGACCTGCGTACAATTAAGCCATATATTTTCAGACCTAGGTGTGAACTTTGCTGAGTCAGCAATATCGACGTGACAATTAAGAACTTTATCGACCCTAGGAGCCGCACCTACGTTACAAAGTGACCGCGAGGCGTTCATCATCCCATTTTTTAAAAATGTGATGGCCAAAGGGTTTACAACCCTAAACGGGGTCATAAATGGCAGTCTGTCTGTACAGCAATTCAACCCGTGGCCATAATTTGTGTATATTTATAGGCTTTCCTTAATCAGATATTTTCCACTTAACGTTTCATGATGATCTTATTGCTTAAGGCAACACGGAAAGTATTACATTTTACGGACACATCTGGTATAGCAAAAGTAAGGATTTAATCTTTATGTCAATTTGCCTTAAGCTATATGTTAATGGTCCAAGAACATTATGTATGGTTTTTTTATATGTGAACTGTTGAGATGTAGAATGGACGAATTTGCTTGAAAGGCTTTCTCAACGGTAATGTTGTTATATGTATATTTTTTTTCAGCGGCGCATGTCCTATTAGGAAATAATCTAAAACACTGGTAGTATGTTCTGTGTCAAGAAATCAGTGACACAGGAATGAATTCCATGCGAAACACATCCATTTAATATTGATACACAAACAGCCAGTTAAAGAAACAAGAGGGCATTGGTATTGGGTCGCGTTCGCACATCGCGCCGAAGACGAGTTCGATTCCCCATATGGGTCAACTGTGTGTCCCCCGTCGACGAGATATTGCTGGATTATAGCTAACTAAAATCAGACTTATACACTGACACAATTACTATACAGCTATATACATATTTCTATTGAGATATAATCTAGTGGGAGAAGTGTATAGGGTTTAACGTCACAATCAAAATCCATTGCTCATAACCGACAAGTTCGCTTATGCCGGCATACCAGCAGTAGCCCAATACGATACCATTATGATATTCAAAAGAATACCCCATTATGGATCGAACCATCGATTTTCTGGTCAGCAGGCAGAGACTCTATCCACTAGACCACGTCGATTTTAGCGTTACTAATGAGAAGTACTAATGAGCAACGGAAAAAACTGAGAGGAGTGTCTTTTTTTTGGGGTTTTTCTTGGCAGTTTCCCATCAAAATGTCGGAGGGGAAGCCAAAAATATTCATCACCCAGTGTAACCACATTGTGGAATCGAACCCGTTCGTCTGTATGACGAAGATGACCAACCGATCATCACCTTCAGGACAGTTTCATTAGGGGGCGTTGGGGTAGCCTAGTGGTTAAAGCGTTCGCCCGTCACGCTGAGGACCCGGGTCCGATTCCCCACATGGGTCCAATGTGTCAAACCCATTTCCGGTGTCCCCGGATACTGCTGGAATATTGCTAAACTCGGCGTAAAACTAAACTCACTAGTTTCATTTGTGTGCTGTTTAACACCATCTACAGCAAAATGTATAATAAAGATTTCATTTAGATTTGACAAAGTTTCATGAAATGGTAAGGAGGTATTCACACCAACACACAGGCAGAATGGCGTGTATTTATACCAATCTGTGAATTGTGATTTTCAATATGTTTTCTTTGCCATTGCGGGGCGGTGGGGTAGCTTAATGGTTTTAAGCGTTGGCTCGTCACGCCGAAGACCCGGGACACCCCACATGGGCACAATGTGTGAAGCCCATTTCTGGTGTCCCCCGCCGTGATGTTGCTGGAATATTGTTAAAAGCGGCGTTAAACCAAACTCAGTCAGTCAGTCAGTCTAAAAGCGACGTAAAACCAAACTCATTCAGTCTTATCATTGCCATTATAATCTTTACTGGAACATTGCTGAGTGCGGCGTCAAATACTATTCAACATCCAACTGACAAAGCAACACAATAAAACTGGGGATGTCACGTTGGCCTCATCCTCACCCGACTCGCAACCTTAAGTCTGAATGTCGTACAGATTCCATCTACAAAGGAAATACCCAAGGCGTATCATAGCTAGTAACTCCTCATAACGTAGCGAAACAAACAGACCCCTTAACCCAGCTGCAGTCAGTCGGACAAGAGTCTTTCTTTTTGTCTTCTCCTCGGTGATAGTAAGTGAGAGTAATGTCCCCTGGCGGTTGAGACATTCTGTGACGTCAGCTCGTGAGTTCACCCGCGGGCCTTTTCACCAAAGTAACCATCAACCTTTAATTACGCCGTCACTGGAAGAACGTGTGGGTCAATCTGGCGTCATGTTTCTATGGAAACAAGGGCTCTATATCTAAAAAAGGCATCCCTTGTGAAACTTTATTTTTAAAGACAGTCGCACGGTTAGGATCTCCGTCATAGGTAGTTACTGTGTGACAAATATGTGGAAAATAGACTTAGGAAGATCAGGCATATTTACGCTGAACTCACCCAAGTACTGAAATGTCACGCCTTGAAACTCACATTTGATTGACGTCATCACCCCTAGGGTAAATAGTTATTTCAATCTTCACGTGAAAGTCAGGTATCTAGAGTTTATATAATTAGAACCTGAAACTGGCGGCAGTTTACCAACGCTAAGTGAGTGAATAACGTTTTAAGCCGCTTTTAGACTGACTGACTGACTGACTGACTGACTGAGTTTGGTTTTACGCCGCTTTCAGCAATATTCCAGCAACATCACGACGGGGGACACCGGAAATGGGCTTCACACATTGTGCTCATGTGGGGATTCGAACCCGGGTCTTCGGCGTGACGAGCCAACGCTTTAACCATTAGGCTACCCCACCTCCCCGCCGCTTTTAGAAAGATCATCACGGCGAGGAAGAGAGACAGAAATGAGCGTTACATATTGTGCCCATAATGAATCGAACCCGGGTCTTCTGCGTGACGAGCGAACGCTTTAACCACTTGGCTACCCCACCGCTCCTCAGCTCAAAGGACCCGCCGGGTTTGTTAATCTCGAATCCCTGTACACGAGGTTAAAGGTTGTTTCAGTGTGTGGTATTTTGTTATTAAATACATTTCTAATAAATGAGAGAGCTGTGTATAGTAATAAAACTGAGAGAAAGTGTACTTATATTTAGTTGACACAAGAAAGATTTCTAAACAAAAATCTTTTGAAAATGTTCGATTCCCCACATGGGTACATTGTGTGAAGCCAATTTCTGGTGTCCCCCGTTGTGATATTGCAGGAATATTACTAAAAACGTAAAACTATACTCACTCACTCACTCACTCTGTTGAAAATGAGGATTCATTTAACTCAGTATCATATTTTAGTCATTGGTACGTGATAAAAGCCACATCTAAAGCGTCCAATGTATATAGCATTATGAAAAGCTATCTTTTCAGTTTATCGTGTGGATGGACATTGTTTTGAATCCTGAAAGTTCATATTTTAAAGCATGCGATATGAAGTGTTGATGATTCGGACATTTAACATTGGTTTAGAATACCTCAGTTTCGTACTCAAACTCCTTATCTAGACTAACGCTATAGTCTCTGAATATATATAATTTGGTTGTAACACATAAACTCATTTAAACTGAAAAGGAGCCCCAGGGAGACCAAAGATTCAGACCTGAGCCTGGGCAAATCTAGACTTGCTTCATTTAGGGGTTCAGTATTATACAGGGAAGGCTAGGCAGTAGGGGAAATAATGTGGTTCAGGGACTGTGAGACGGTGCATTGGCGGATCTAAGGGGGGTGGGGTGTCAGGGGGTGCGAACCCACCCTTTTTGAAAATGACTAAAGACCAAATTGAAGGTAATGTTTTGCATGGGGTGTTCAGGGGGTTCGAACCCCGTGAACTCCCCCCTTTGAAAATACCTGGATCCGCCTATGCGGTGTACGGTGCACTTGGAACTTTGACCAAGATGGATGTTTTCTCATAATTCGTTAGCTGATTAAGTGTATAAGAACTGAATTTTCGGATCCTGTTAACAAATAATTTCTGATTATAGCAATCTTAAACTATTGAGGCCAATAACAATATGTGTGAGGAGATCACCCAAACGTTTTCAAACACTAGAGTTATGTGAATAAAGAAAAAAATGTAACGGAGCATAAGATGTGTAACAGAGTTGAGGAATAGTGTTGAGGAATAGTGTTATATGCGGAAGTAACGGAGTTGTAATAAAAAGTTATAAAAAGGCATATACACACATCAATACAGACACATTGTTTTAAGAAATGTGTTCTAAATTTATGTTCTATGTTGTGAAGCACATGTGTTTATGTAAAACAATCAGTTAGATTACAGAAAGGGGCATGAGTTATAATGGACTTGAGCATTAAGGTAGGCAAACATGTATGTTGTGGACAAAGGTCTTCAACTGTAAAAATTGTAGTGGGCAAAGTTCATGTAGGCAAAATTCCTGGGTTCCTGTGAGACAGACAAGCCTTTATCTAATAAATTCCTTTTGTACATGTTGCGTGGTTAGTTATACGGTGTGCGGACAAAAAACCCTGTGGACAAAAGCCCCCAAAATCAGTTATACATACAAGTTTTGTGATGTACAGAGGTATCAGCTGGTCAGGATTCGTAACGATAATCATTAGAAACTATTGATAACTGTCCACAGAATGATCATAATGCATGTTAAAAATGTCATAACAAATATGGCTTCAATAATCACATTCTGGAATACAATCTAGTAATAAATATGTATGGAAAAGGCAAATGCATTATTTAAATAAATAGTTCAAATTCCAAGTCTAAAGATCAGAAGTATCCTTCTGTACGACTTCGATTTGGACTAGAACCACATTTATCGAGCATATTCTTGAAATTTATAATTAATGAACTTTTTCACATCGTTTAGCAGTGAAAATAAAATAAAATTCGCCAATCTTATGCTTGTTTACCAATCCGGTTCCTTTCTTTGGAAATAAATATGTATAAATCATACTTGCAACTCTAAAACACAGTATGCATGTTTTTAACTTATAGTAAGATATAGTCAAACCTGTATTAGCTGTACTTCATATGCAATATGAACAATATTATCTATCTATGCATATTTATGTGCCATGTAAACATCTACTGGGAAATAAAAACATAAAAAGATGTTTTTAACTTTCCATTAAAGCTGAAAATTCAACCTGAATCGAAATTAGAAAACGTTTTGCAAATTTGATAATCATTTCAATGTTAAAGCTGTAAAATATTCTTTTCAAAACTGGTAGCTACTCGACAATATGTCTTCTGAAAACAACACGACGTAAGCTAAACTGATATGTACACGCGTCCATTTCATAAAGCATTTTACGCCCTTACAACAAAACCATACAGGACAATAAGCGTTAATATTGTGTGTATAGAATGAGCGGGTGTTAATTGCAGACCATTGTCCAGTGCATGCGATAATAGCTACTAAATGGGTATTTTTACAGCCTTTTTACCTTATGGAACATTACGCAACTCAACTCTGTGCTGAAACGTTGTTTGTGTAATTACCAATAAGAAATTACCTGTGTTGTGTTAGCGGATATAATAACAGCCTCACCCCCACCCGTAATCCCCACCCCCCGTCTTCCCCGTTTATTCTACAATGTGACGAGATTACACAATTGACGTAGATTACGCCTGTCATACGCCGACAAGAGGAGAGTGGCCTTGGATGTCTTTTATCACAATCAGCACTTTCCATTTACAAAATGCCATATTTAGCGAGTGTGAAATATCCTGGAATTCTGGCGCTTATTAGTGTCATTTGAAATCTGTTCAATCGACATGGATGAGAATTTTAAATGCAGCAGGCGAATGTAATAGCTGTTATGCATTGTAATAGGTGAAACTGTTTAAATGTTTTGTAAATATTTCATTGATTTGCTTGAATGGCACCTGATTAGAATTTTTGAAATGTCGTAATGAAAGAATGTTGTAACAATTTGAAAGAATTGCAGCGACGACTTGAGAAATAGATTTTAAATTAACAATTGAAACGTGTGGAATTTCGAAAACGATTGTTAACTTTCTCAGGGAGTGTTTACACGGTACGTCTAGTTGGTATAATTAGTTGCATGTAACTGTTCTCAATTTGATGTTCACATGGAAACAAGTTCTACCGTGTTTCTCGCCTACCATGGCATCTTCTCGTTCAATAACCTTTATTTACACTATTCCCGCATTATAACGAAGTATTTCGAGATATGGGCTTCCACAGGGGAATGGGAGCGGGGTCTAATGAGCTAACACCGACCGTTCACCCCATTTACCAATGCTTTAAAACAGTACCTCAATAATGCTAACTCTTTTGATCTCAAGCACATTCTAACAAACCCCAAATTAATTAAACCACCCTCTAAATATCTTATTCATACAAAATTATACCAAACAATCTAGGAACAAAAACAATAATACACTAATTCCACTTTTTACCATTTTAAAAATTGTTATAAATATGTATATATGTTCTTTTAACTTTTCAAATTAGTCCTCTCTTTTTATCAACTTCATTTTCTAATCTTTTATATGTTCATCATTATTCACTTAATAAATATGTTTTTAAACAATAACAATAACCATATATATTACTACAACTATATTCAGTTCCAAATCTCTATTACTCTTTACGTTATTCATATTTCTTACCTTTCTTATTCGGCCTCCTATTTAAAGTTCCCTTAATACTCAGTTTTTTGGGTTTTTTTTTTGTTGTTTGTTTGTTTGGGTTTTTGTGTGTGTGTGTGTTTTTATTCGGGGGTAGGGGGGTGGGGGGTGGGTAAAAACACCACTCTTTCAAAATTTCTATGTTCTGTTCCCCCTCATTTCTTAATAAATGTACTACCCCGTCGCCGAAATACCTTAGTTGTGCGTGCGACGTTAAATAAAACAAATAACTAACTATAGTCCGTTTGACTTCATTTGAGACCGACGAATTGCTCACTAACACAAAATCTAATAAATGCAACAAAATCAAACTTTGCACGGTTACATGAAATCGACAGACCAACTCTGATGATTTGTCTCATAATTTTGGACGACCGAATAAAAAAGTTGTTTAACAAACGATCATTATTTTGTTGTCACGTTTCGCTATGTCTTACGAGGGAGGACCAATTGGGAACCGATGACATGTGTCAATCAATTCAGCGAGCCTGACCACCCGATCCCGTTAGTCGCCTCATACGACAAGCATGGGTTCTGAAGATCAGCTCTAACCCGGATCTTCACGGGTTTTCACTAGAGGAGTGAATGTCGTTCCAATATTGATGTTTCCTATTCTCGATATTATAACTGTTATACCGTAAACATGTATGACATAGATATATACCTTCATTGATAAAACTGATATACCGTCGGTAATATAACTGATATACCGTCAGCATCATAACTAATTTACCGTCGGTAATATAACTGATATACCGTCAGCATCATAACTAATTTACCGTCGGTAATATAACTGATATACCGTCAGCATCATAACTAATTTACGGTCGGTATTACTACTGACATACAGTCGGTACTATAACTGACATACAGTCGGTAATATACGTGACTGATATACCGTCGGTAATATAAACGATATACCATCGCTAATATAATTGATATAATCGGCTATATAACCGGTATATGTACCGTCAGTATTATAACTGATATACAGTCGGTATTACTGCTGATATACCGCTGTTACTATAACTGACATACCGTCGGTACTATAACTGACATACCATCGGTACTATAACCGATACCGTCGGTATTATAACTGATTCTACTATACCGTCGATAATATTACCGATGTCACTATACTGTCAGTAACTTCAAAAGCAGTGTATAGTTAAGTCACTACATTGAAATGAAAGCCAGACAACTAATCGTAAATCATCCATGGTGCAACAAAAGAGTACAAATTATATTCAATTTCAATTCTTTTATTACAGATGTGAACGTCATCGGCCCATAACTACGCATGTAGGTTGCATTGTGCATGGCAAAACATGGTGTGTATACAGTATATATTGATAATTTTAACATCTTAGATGCATTGCATGATAGATAAAGCAAGCTAAGTTATTTATAAGTTTACAATCTGATGATGACATGAGGAGTTTGAATTTGGCTTTACTTGATACAATAGGTGTAGGGCTGCGCAATATAACCGGTTTACCGGTATTTACCGGTTCAGACATGAAAACGATACGTATTGCGATACGCTGATCGAAAACCGGTATTTTGACTTGCATTCGGAATACTTCGTAACACTCGGAAATCTTCGGATATTTCCTTGTTTCATTTGTGCCAAATATTATTCACATTTTTATTTTATCATGATTAAAAGTTGTTATTAAAGCTTAATCAAGCATAGTGATTTTGTTGTGTTTTTGCTCTATAAATCAAGCATTAACTCGATTATAAGTAGTTTTTTTGTTTAAAAATACTTCATGCAATATATTGCAATACATATCGCAATACATGCTTTCGCATCGCAATATATGGCAATATGAAAGTTCTCTGCAATACCCACCCCTAAATAGGTTTTAGGTAAACTACAAAATACACATCAAGTCTTAACACTAAACTGAGAAGAATTTTGTTGAAGTTCAATAAAGGGCGGGTAATATCCGCTCAGTAAGCATCCGGGACTCCTTTCCACAAACTGATATCAAAGGAGGATTTCCTCTGTGATAGCTATGTGTGATGTCTATTGGTATTCAGCGATAGTCCATCTGTAGGACGGGTGGCTGTAATCATCGAGTTTGGACCAGAAAATACAGTGATTGCTATTATGAGCAACGACCCACTGCCGTCGGGTTACGTTGACACACCGTCGGGTTACATTGACACACCGTCGGGTTACGTTGACACACCGTCGGGTTACGTTGACACACCGTCGGGTTACGTTGACACGCCGTCGGGTTACGTTGATACACCGTCGGGTTACGTTGACACAGCGTCAGGTTACGTTGATACACCATCGGGTTACGTAACACACCGTCGGGTTACGTTGACACACCGTCGGGTTACGTTGACACGCCGTTGGGTTACGTTGACACGCCGTCAGCCAAACCACCGTCCCTGACAACCCAAACCTTAAATGGTCTTTCACGATAGAATCCGTGGAGTAGATCCAGTCGTTCACCGGAATCGCCATTGGTGCCTAATTTAGTCTTCTCTGAAGACTAGCCATCGGTTGCTGGGTAGACGTGATGGACTGGGTTCACAGGATAACTTTAATTCTGGGCACATATATCAGTCAGGATATCCGAGATCACCTAAGATCATTGCGTTTCTACAGCCAACTCAGACAGGTCTTTCGGCTCTGCACTTTCGGCTCTTATAATTACAGATTTTAACAATGCTTTGTTGCTCAGTGTAAAGACCCGATGATCAACATGTTAAGCATTTCGTGTCTTGCTTAAATTATTGTTATAAACTCCCCTGAAAATAAGTACTGCTCACACAGAGAGTCTGATTCACCATGGTTACCTGAGACTGTGTATGTCACTTGTGCGCATGGGGTCCCGGGTAAGCTATGAACAGGGTCTTAGGGTGTTAAACCAGTTGGCAGTAACACTGTAGGGGACATTAATGACTGGCTTCTAGAATCTTTATTTTGACATATGCAGTGACATGTGCTGCTGATGTTGAATTAGTTAAAACATGCGTCAGCAGGATGTTGAGAATGAAAACGTATTTTGCCCTTCGACAGCATAACCTTATAAAGTGAAAAACATATATATCCATAAAATTAATCATTGTACATGCTGTTTTGTCAGTCGTTACGAGGCCATATTGTTCATCTTAGATCTGTGTATTTTGTCACGTGCTTATATTGTTCATGGTGGCATTGTGTATTGTTTCGTCACGTGGTTATATTGTTCATGGTGGCATTGTGTATTGTTTCGTCACGTGGATATATTGTTCATGGTGGCATTGTGTATTGTTTCGTCAAGTGGTTATACTGGTCATGGTGGCATTGTGTATTGTCCGTCGTCACGTGGATATATTGTTCATGGTGGCATTGTGTATTGTTTCGTCACGTGGTTATATTGTTCATGGGGGCATTGTGTATTGTTTCGTCAAGTGGTTATACTGGTCATGGGGGCATTGTGTATTGTCCGTCGTCACGTGGTTATATTGTTCGTGGTGGCATTGTGTGTTGTTTCGTCACGTGGTTATATTGTTCATGGTGGCATTGTGTATTGTTTCGTCACGTGGTTATATTGTTCATGGTGGCATTGTGTATTCGTTCGTCACGTGGATATATTGTTCATGGTGGCATTGTGTATTGTTTCGTCAAGTGGTAGTATTGTTCATGGTGGCATTGTGTATTGTCAAACGCCACGTGGTTATATTGTTCATGGTGGCATTGTGTATTGTTTCGTCACGTGGATATATTGTTCATGGTGGCATTGTGTATTGTTTCGACACGTGGTTATATTGTTCATGGTTGCATTGTGTATTGTCCGTCGTCACGTGGATATATTGTTCATGGTTGCATTGTGTATTGTTTCGTCACGTGGTTATATTGTTCATGGTGGCATTGTGTATTGTCCGTCGTCACGTGGTTATACTGGTCATGGTGGCATTGTGTATTGTCCGTCGTCACGTGGATATATTGTTCATGGTGGCATTGTGTATTGTTTCGACACGTGGTTATATTGTTCATGGTTGCATTGTGTATTGTCCGTCGTCACGTGGATATATTGTTCATGGTTGCATTGTGTATTGTTTCGTCACGTGGTTATATTGTTCATGGTGGCATTGTTTATTGTTTCGTCAAGTGGTTATACTGGTCATGGGGGCATTGTGTATTGTCCATCGTCACGTGGTTATATTGTTCGTGGTGGCATTGTGTGTTGTTTCGTCACGTGGTTATATTGTTCATGGGGGCATTGTGTATTGTTTCGTCACGTGGTTATATTGTTCATGGTGGCATTGTGTATTCGTTCGTCACGTGGATATATTGTTCATGGTGGCATTGTGTATTGTTTCGTCAAGTGGTAGTATTGTTCATGGTGGCATTGTGTATTGTCAAACGCCACGTGGTTATATTGTTCATGGGGGCATTGTGTATTGTTTCGTCACGTGGATATATTGTTCATGGTGGCATTGTGTATTGTTTCGACACGTGGTTATATTGTTCATGGTTGCATTGTGTATTTTCCGTCGTCACGTGGTTATATTGTTCATGGTGGCATTGTGTATTCGTTCGTCACGTGGATATATTGTTCATGGTGGCATTGTGTATTGTTTCGTCAAGTGGTAGTATTGTTCATGGTGGCATTGTGTATTGTCAAACGCCACGTGGTTATATTGTTCATGGGGACATTGTGTATTGTTTCGTCACGTGGATATATTGTTCATGGTGGCATTGTGTATTGTTTCGTCAAGTGGATATATTGTTCATGGTTGCATTGTGTATTGTTTCGTCACGTGGTTATATCGTTCATGGTGGCATTGTGTATTGTTTCGTCAAGTGGATATATTGTTCATGGTGGCATTGTGTATTGCTCGTCGTCACGTGGTTTTATTGTGTACTTGTGTATTGTCTGACGTCACGCCCTTATCGCCTGTCTACTGTGTCGCACAAGCCGTGTGTATCATGTGACCAGATTCCAACATGTACCGTTTCTCTGTATAATGTCAGGCGCCCCAGTCTGTACTAGGTACTCATGACCGACCCCCAGCCCATGGTTTCATATATTGCTGTGTGTATTGTTCCAAACAATGAGTTGAATACGTGTCAAGTGATTGTATGTAATACACAAATATTTTGCAATAGACATAAAACTTCGTATGTACAATACCCGTGGTGATTACACAGCGTACATGGTGGAGACTAATTAATGTATTATATGCACATCAATTAGGTTTTATGTTTAGAAAGGCGATTGTATCTACACCGAAATGTCCCATACAAATTCAGACGTTTTCTAGACCCTCAACCATCTCCCTTGACCATTATACCAGCATGAAAGTGCCAGTCAAAGAAGTCCCATTGTGAAGACTTACATGGTAGCATTGGATGTCCAATGATGAATGAAGCAACATAAATATTGCTTACGTCAGACAAACCCTTCCTTGACTACAATATGGTGTCAGTCGAAACTTCGCCATCAGCTTCTCCAGCAAACCACGTGAGCGGGTCGAAGTTGTAGATGTATCTGACGTCATCAGGGCTCTTAGTTCCGCCTCCCTACACATATAGCGATATAGACGCTGGTTATTTTCAGCGCTTCTGTCACAAGCTATGGGAGCTACTTACGATCAATACCCTCACCCAAATTGACTTTCATTGATAAAGAATTATATTTCATATCAATATTGCTTTTGTGAATGACCCTAAACGTACATTGCATGTTAAACGGGACATTTGGAACTGTGTTGTTTCGTGTTGAGAAATTGTATGAAATGTTGTCCGTTACATCTCGATGGTTGTTTACAGCAGCCTGACCCAGTAGTAATTATGCACATAAGGCCACATAATAATAATTCCTTGTTTCTCATTACCGCCCGACCCTAAAATTTGACCCGACCCTATTTTTAAAATATTATTTTGCAAAATCAAAGTTCAAAGAACATTAATGAAGACAGATTAATTTGTCATCACCATTGACACGAGGATATTTAAAATAAAGTTGAAGTTAAACAGTTTTTTGTATGGTTATGGTTTGTACAAAGATGCAATGACCTTGAGAAGAACACACGTAATTGATATAAGATTTGCATATTTTGTACACAGACATATAGCAGATATAACATGCAGATAATACTCTATAAGCAACTAACATTGTATAGAAATCAGCAAAAAAATATTAAGAAATTAAAAATATAATCCGCCCTACCTACCCATTTAAAAAAAGTGATGAGAAACAAAAAAAATATTTTATGTTGCCTAGGAACAAATCACTCATCACATATGTAAACATATGCTTCCAAAACATCACGTGTAAAACACATCGAATTCACTTGGAAAGCCCTCCCATCTCTGCATGTATATCACCACACCACTCACATATAAACATGGGGATGTTCAGAAAACATTGCTCTAATGTGTGTATTTATCAAACGTTTTGTAACTGTATCAGGCCGGCCATTGGGGGTCAAGGTGAAATTGACGTTGTTTACATCAGCTGGTGCTCCTGTGTATAGCTACACTGACAGGTACATACATACACTGACAACATGGTGAATGTAATCAACACGGGAATACCGTGCGTGTCACTGACAGTGTGGTGTTAAAGGTCCCCGGCAAAATAACAAGCAAAGCGAATTGGATGTCAAGCTGCCATATTCTGTCAGTGTCGCATTCTACTGTCTAGAATATTGCTGTGAATCCACACTCAGCACTGAACCCATCATCCATCCATCATCCATTGATCTCCCCGTCCGTATGTCCATCTATCTGTCATCCCTTCCAATATGGTACTCTTCCATCTGTATGTACCATACATGTACATTTACAGTGTGGATATTAATCTCATATCACCACATCAGCATCGTCAAACCCTAAACATCAGAGTAAACAAACTATCCCGTCTACACAGGCTTGTTGTGAGGGCTAGATATAGCGGGTGAGTGAGTTAAGGTTTGAACGGCATTATTTCATCCATATAGAGACGGGCGATATGGAACCTATGCATTCCAATAGAACAGACCAGGCGCGTCAGGATAGGTTTCACTAGAGGAGTGAGTGAGTTTAGTTTTACGCTGCACTCAGCAATATTCCAGCTATATGGCGGCGGTCTGTAAATTATCAAGTCTGGACAGAACAATCCAGTGATCAACAGCATGAGCATCGATCTGCGCAATTGGGAACCGATGACATGTGTCAACCAAGCCAGCGAACCTGACCACCCGATCCCGTTAGTCGCCTCTTACGACAAGCATGGGTTACTGAAGGTTCATTCTAACCCGGACCTTCACGGGTCCATTCCTCCAGTGTATGTCGATGGCCTTATAAATCTGGTTTCTAGACAAAAAGGGGCTTTGGCCATGGGACAGTGGTATCCAGTTAATTAACCCACGTGAGCATCGGAATGAACACCTGGGTACATTGTGTTTTGACCGTGCATGGATAGCAGGTGGCGAGGGCATAAAAATTTTGAAGATAGTTTATCAAAACCTGTCAAACTTAATGGAATTTTAAAGTGGTTCAAACATAAAACACATAAATTAGACTGACACGCTGATTATTCATTATAAGTAAATATTTATCCAAGCGACCCATTCTCGCACGAACTTTGACTGCAACATGATTGTGTTTTGTAAAACAATGCAGCTTGTTGTAGCGTACCGCTCTCCATGGCGTGCATTGTAGATATTTCATGACGATTTGTGGACGGTTTCACACTCCTTGCCGTCTCATGCTACACTATAAGTGAGCTCGATACTAAGATGAAAGAATACTGTTCTTCATAAATTTAATATTTATCAAATCAGTGTTCTATTTTGACCACCCTTTTCTGTTTCAAGATGATATCTATGCACATTAAGTGGGCTTTGTTTTTAAGGTAACCAACCCTGTCTTTGAAACAAAAGTTTCGGCAGCCTTCGTAGTCTAGCGGTTAGAACAATTGTCTTGCGGAGTCTCGTGGGCGTACGCTCACATAACGCAGGTTTATGAAGTTTACCACTTTGGTATTGTGGGATTATCATGGCAAACCGTAGAGAATACAATCTGCAAGAATCTTAGAAAACATTTATGAATTATTCAATTAATTCATCGGAACATATTTCCCCTTTGTAAAAAATCTCAGTAGAAAACGTGCACCCAGTACACTGCACGAGATTATCTCGGAGACACTTAAACCCAGTTCGCTTTCCGTAGCTAGGAGCGATCGTCATCTGCGAAGTCGTGAATCTTTTGATAACGTAAGCGTGACGGAATAAAAACAATTTTCGCGTCCGGCTGCCCAAAATAGGTGGTTATCAATCATACAAGTAGGTCACAGCATCGCCATGTTCGTCGAATGAACTGTCACTTCACAGGAGAAACGCACCTATTGTTGCCATGACGACTGTGATGTCAGGTGTCAACGGCAGTGCAGGTCACCAGATGTGAACTACTGCTCGGGGTTATCGTGGGGGATCACGTTTGACGTAAGCGGCAGTAATTAACTAGGTCAGATTGCAATATTTTTCCAAACTTAGCTTTTAGTGTCTGTCTTTAGTCTGTTACACTTTGGCTACGATGTAGATAGTGTTTACTAACTTCTGGGTAATTCAACATATAGTTTTACAGTATAATGCCATTTTGCACATTGTGCAATTCAAATAAAAAATGTGCAGTGTTATTGTTGATATACGTTTCCAACTTAAATATTTTATCCTTCCATCCCCTGGAAAGTTAAACAGTGCGTCAACGATACAAAGGTTCCAGAATGTTACTTGAGTTGATGAACACATTGCCAAAATGAAACATAAATATATCGAATAGCATGAGTGAGTTAACCGGTGTAGAAGTGAGTGAGTGAGTTGGTGGGTGAGTGAGTGAGCGACAGTGGGCGGTCCATCATTTCTCGCACCTTATAAAGGCGGAGACAGGATAGAGTTGTACAATGTAGAGACAGACTAATTCTTAGTCTCTGAATATACATAATTTTGATAGTAACAAACAAGCCCATTTAAATTGAAAAGAAGCCCCAGGGAGACCAGAGATTCTGAATTGAATTGTACCCCAGTATATATATATAGGCTGTGTAATATGAACACAATCATGTACACCAGACAGACAGTTCGCCACCACCCTATGCAGCGGTTGTATATTATTCCAAAGCACACAGGATCTGTTGAAACTACCGTCGTCGACACATGGCTAGACTAACGCTTAGTCTCTGAATATATATAGTTTGTATAGTAATAAATAAACCCATTTAGATTGAAATGGAGCCCCAGTGAGATGAGGGATTCAGAACCTGAGGACATCTAGACATGTTTCATTGGGGCTTTAGCACTGCAGAGAGGGCTGGGTAGTAGGGAAAATAATGTGGTTCAGGGACTGTGAGACAGACTACATTGCAGAGAGGGCTTGGTAGTAGGGAAAATAATGTGATTCAGGGACTGTGAGACAGACTACATTGCAGAGAGGGCTTGGTAGTAGGGAAAATAATGTGATTCAGGGACTGTGAGACAGACTACATTGCAGAGAGGGCTGGGTAGTAGGGGAAATAATGTGGTTCAGGGACTGTGAGACAGACTACATTGCAGAGAGGGCTGGGTAGTAGGGAAAATAATGTGATTCAGGGACTGTGAGACAGACTACATTGCAGGGAGGGCTGGGTAGTAGGGGAAATAATGTGGTTCAGGGACTGTGAGACAGACTACATTGCAGGGAGGGCTGGGTAGTAGGGAAAATAATGTGATTCAGGGACTGTGAGACAGACTACATTGCAGAGAGGGCTGGGTAGTAGGGAAAATAATGTGGTTCAGGGACTGTGAGACAGACTACATTGCAGAGAGGGCTGGGTAGTAGGGCAAATAATGTGATTCAGGGACTGTGAGACAGACTACATTGCAGAGAGGGCTGGGTAGTAGGGAAAATAATGTGATTCAGGGACTGTGAGACAGACTACATTGCAGAGAGGGCTGGGTAGTAGGGAAAATAATGTGATTCAGGGACTGTGAGACAGACTACATTGCAGAGAGGGCTGGGTAGTAGGGAAAATAATGTGATTCAGGGACTGTGAGACAGACTACATTGCAGAGAGGGCTGGGTAGTAGGGAAAATAATGTGATTCAGGGACTGTGAGACAGACTACATTGCAGAGAGGGCTGGGTAGTAGGGAAAATAATGTGATTCAGGGACTGTGAGACAGACTACATTGCAGAGAGGGCTGGGTAGTAGGGAAAATAATGTGATTCAGGGACTGTGAGACAGACTACATTGCAGAGAGGGGCTGGGTAGTAGGGAAAATAATGTGATTCAGGGACTGTGAGACAGACTACATTGCAGAGAGGGCTGGGTAGTAGGGAAAATAATGTGATTCAGGGACTGTGAGACAGACTACATTGCAGAGAGGGCTGGGTAGTAGGGAAAATAATGTGATTCAGGGACTGTGAGACAGACTACATTGCAGAGAGGGCTGGGTAGTAGGGAAAATAATGTGATTCAGGGACTGTGAGACAGACTACATTGCAGAGAGGGCTGGGTAGTAGGGAAAATAATGTGATTCAGGGACTGTGAGACAGACTACATTGCAGAGAGGGCTGGGTAGTAGGGAAAATAATGTGATTCAGGGACTGTGAGACAGACTACATTGCAGAGGGCTGGGTAGTAGGGAAAATAATGTGATTCAGGGACTGTGAGACAGACTACATTGCAGAGAGGGCTGGGTAGTAGGGAAAATAATGTGATTCAGGGACTGTGAGACAGACTACATTGCAGAGAGGGCTGGGTAGTAGGGAAAATAATGTGATTCAGGGACTGTGAGACAGACTACATTGCAGAGAGGGCTTGGTAGTAGGGAAAATAATGTGATTCAGGGACTGTGAGACAGACTACATTGCAGAGAGGGCTGGGTAGTAGGGAAAATAATGTGGTTCAGGGACTGTGAGACAGACTACATTGCAGAGAGGGCTTGGCAGTAGGGAAAATAATGTGGTTCAGGGACTGTGAGACAGAGGTTCAGGGACTGTGAGACAGATTACATGTAGAGAATGTAGGCCAGTGCATGTTGGGTGATATTAACTGACCACAAAACTAAACATATATCCCTGTTAGATGACTGCTGGAATGAAACAGACACCTATTGGTTATACAGCGATGTATGTGATGACGGTATCACAGTTATGTTACGCACCTTAAGGTTGCAGAATTTCCGCGATTGTTTTCAACCTAGTAACGTTTTGATAACGTTTGTTGTCTGTGGTCCGATGCAGGTTTCAAGTGTACTTTCTTCTGTCAGGCATTAAAATGTAGCGACACGGAGCTTCACCATCTCGACATACCACATAACGGTAGCTACCATTACACCATGCTCGTGTGATGCACGACATACATGGTATATATTTATTATTAAATGAACAAAGGCTAGATTTCGTTCCGGTATCTTCTTTATCATTTTGAAAGGCATTCAAGGCCTCAATAAAGGTTTAAAACAATTTTATTGTAAACACGTGGATCACTTTTATTTTTAATGTATCAGTGACAAAAATGATGTTCGATGCGTTTCCCAATTTTGACTTTTATCATACGTTCCCGAAATGTTTTCAGTTGAAAATTGAGTAGCCTTTGCGTGTATTCATGACGGATGCCACAGGTTGGGCAGGACACGCTCACCTTTTCGCGAACACCTGGTATCATCACTATTTGATAGTGGTTTATAAAACCTACACTAACGCTCAGTCCCTGAATATATATGATATTGATTGGAACAAATAAACCCATTTAAATTGAAAAGGAACCCCAGTGAAATGGGATATTAAGGACCTTTGGGAAATATAGACGTACTTCATTTAGGGCTTTAGCATTGCAGGGAGGGCTGGGAAGTAGGGACAATAATGTGGTTCAGGGACTGTGAGACAGATACATAAAACCATGGTCGTGATGTCAATCCATTCGTGACCATCTCGTGTTATTCCGGGACAAGCCGAATACCTTGGAGGTTACGGAAAGGGGCGAGTGGTGACGAATGGATGTCAATCATGGATAGTCTGGTCCAGACTTGATAATTCACACACCGCTCTCCTACTGCTGTAATATTGCCGACTGCGGCGTTAAACAAACACGTGCTCAAAATATAGTCGGAATTGTATAATCGACTGTGCTTTTAACAGAGATTACTTATGGAAACAGTTTTGTCGCATTTATTTCATTATGGATACATGGGGGGCCAAAAATGGCGCTCATACATTGTCCTTTGGAGTCCGAGAAGAACCGTTCTCTGATCAGATATCGATACACGAGTTGTTAAGAACAACAGATAACTTGGTCCCAACACTAACATCTAGTCTCTGAAATGAAATTATTTCACAGAAAATAATATTGTAAAATCAGCTCAATACAAACATGATACAAAGCAGCATGAATTGCTAACTAACACAAAATCTAATAAATGCAACAAAATCAAACTTTGCACAGTCACATTAAATCCACAGACCAACTCTGATGATTATCCTCATAATTTCGGTCACCCGAATAAATAAGTTGTTTCACAAACGATCATTATTTTGTTGTCACTTTTCGCTATTTCTTACGAGGGTGGTGGGGTGGGGGAGAGACCGGTGTATTACATACAGTCTGTTCGATTTCATTTGAGACCGATGAATTGCTCACTATCACAAAATCTAATAATCGCAACAAAACCAAATATTGATGTCACTTTTCTCATTTTTTCACGAGGGGGGACCACTTGGTGGTAGAACAGCCAGGTATTCAACAAGCGTGTGCCATGAAATTTCAATTTCACACGTGCAACTCACAGACCTGGCTGCTCTACCTGCAAGTGGTCCCCCCTCGTGAAAAAATGAGAAAAGTGACATCAAAATTTGGTTTTGTTGCGATTATTAGATTTTGTGATAGTGAGCAATTCATCGGTCTCAAATGAAATCGAACGGACTGTAATACATGTATAGATTTGTATTTGCTGTATTGAATATATTTGTTTGAGGATCTGTATAACAAACTATTTGACCCCCTGAATGTAGAATTAATTACGTATCACAGAAGTGTTATTTTCCACTCCAGCTGTGGTTTTGTGTACCTTTCGGTCAGTGGGCCGCGTGTTTGATTTGTATCGCTCAAATAAACAATGATCTGAGTGACCTCTTCACACCAATAAACATTTACATGAACCTCTGAAGATGACCTCCCTGAGGTCATATACGCAATCAATGTTTCTCAACATACCCTTTAGCCTTAGCCATAGCCTGTCTCATAGTCCCGGAAACATATAACTTTCAACTCAGCCCTTGCTCTAATGCAAAAAGTGAGTCAGTGTGTGAGTTTAGTTTTACGCCGCTTTTAGCAATATTCCAGCAATATCGCTGCGATGGACGAAAGAAATGGGCTGTACACATTGTACCCATGTGGGGAATCGAACCCGGGTCTTCGACGTGACAAGCGAACGCTTTAACAACTAGGCTACCCCGCCGCCCCTACTGTCCTTTTGAGTCAGAAACGGACCGATGAATTGTAAATTTTATCATTGTACAAAATTGCCACATAAATATAAATAGTACACATGTTTATCATTTACTAATACCCAACAGCTTTCTTATATTTGAAAATTTTCCGGACTCCACCAAAAAAGTTCTTTAAGAAACTATCATTAAAATTTTGACACAGTTCACTATTTGTTACGAGGGAGGAGTGCAGAGAAAGGGACAGCCAGGTGTTAGAGAAGCACGTGCACAAGTGCCCACCAAGTTATTGATTCATTAGTCTGTGCTGTGCCATCTCCATCCTTTCTCGCACACCTGGCTGTCCCTTTCTCTGCACTCCTCCCTCGTAACAAATAGTGAACTGTGTCAAAATTTTAATGATAGTTTCTTAAAGAACTTTTTTGGTGGAGTCCGGAAAATTTTCAAATATAAGAAAGCTGTTGGGTATTAGTAAATGATTAACATGTGTACTATTTATATTTATGGGGCAATTTTGTACAATGATAAAATTTGCAATTCATCGGTCCGTTTCTGACTCAAACGGACTGTAGCCCTGAATTAATCAAGTCTAGATTTCCTCATCTTCGGGCTGAATCTCCCGCAACGCTGGGGCTCCGTCTCAATTTAAATTTAAATGATTGTTTCAATCAAAATTATATGTTTAGAATTTGACTGAACTTTCTTTACAAAGGACGTGTCTGATTTGAACATTATTTGTTGACTAAAAAAAATTAATTATTCTGACAGCTTATTTATTCCGTTTTTCTAACGTATATACATGTACACGTGTGCCATAAAAGAAATGACAATACGGTAGGCAAATGTGTGTGTATGTGCGTGCGTGCGTGAGTGAATATATATCCTTAATTCCAGTTAAAGGTCATTACTGTAAGATTACAGAAATAGAATTAATTATTGATGAAGTCACTTATATAGTCCGCAACTGTACAAACATAGTTTTATCATAAGGAGACTTCAAGCGTATAAATGTTTTCGAAAAGCAGCATATTGGGTTGATTTTTCATAAATCTCACAAGTCATACAAGTTTCAAAATATATTCATTTCAATTAGACCCATTCTGAACTGACGACATCTGCACACGCGACTATTTGGATCGATGCCATGTGCCTTCCCATTTCGATCATGAATTAAAGGCAACCTCGTCTGAATCTATGTAATATACATAATAACCTAGTCTGTCATACAGACCCTGAAGCAAATATATCCAAGAAAGCCCACGCAGGTCTAGAAAACGTGGCAAGTCTAGATTTCCACAGCTTAATGAAGAAAATCTCAGGGCTCCTTTTCATTATATTTTTATATTTTTACTTTAAACGTTTTGTCTGTAAAATATGTTCATATCAGAGACTAGTTGTTAGTCTAATAATAACCCACTTCGCAATATTACAAATATATCACGTCGGTCTGTAGCAATAAGAGAGATTCGAGAAGGCAATCAAGTGACTGACACTGTGAACAACGCTCGATGCCCGCAGGGTACATTGCCACGCAATCAACCCAGTTACCATCCATTTATTGGCCTCTTACTACCTGCATAGGTTGTTCGGTAGCAGTTCATAGTGAATGATTGAGCATGGTTTTCGGCGCTTTTAGCAATATTCCAGCAATATCACGGCGGGGGACACCAGAAATGGGCTTCACACCTTGTACCCATGTGGGGAATCGAACCTGGGTCTTCAGGGTGACGAGCGAACGCTTTAACAACTAGGCTACCCCGCCGCCCCTAGCCCTGAATTAATCAAGTCTAGATTTCCTCACCTTCAGGCTGAATCTCCAGCAACGCTGGGGCTCCGTCTTAATTTAAATTTAAATGATTGTTTCAATCAAAATTATATGTTTAGAATGTGACTGAACTTTCTTTACAGAGGACGTGTCTGATTTGAACATTATTTGTTGACTAAAAGAAAAATTAATTATTCTGACAGATTATTTATTCCGTTTTTCTAACGTATATACATGTACATATGTGCCATAAAAGAAATGACAATACGGTAGGCAAATGTGTGTGTATGTGCGTGCGTGCGTGCGTGCGTGAGTGAATATATATCCTTAATTCCAGTTAAAGGTCATATATAAAACTGTCAGATTACAGAAATAGAATTAATTATTGATGAAGTCACTTATATAGTCCGCAACTGCACAAAAATAGTTTTATCATAAGGAGACTTCAAGCGTTTAAATGTTTTCGAAAAGCAGCATATTGGGTTGATGTTTCATAAATCGCACAAGTCATACAAGTTTCAAATTATATTCATTTCAACTAGACCCATTCTAAACTGACGACAACATCTGCACACGCGACTATCTGTATCGATGCCAATGTGCCTTCCCATTTCGATCATTAATTAAAGGCAACCTCGTCTGAATCTATGTAATATACATAATAACCTAGTCTGTCATACAGGCCCTGAGCAAATATATCCAAGAAAGCCCAAGTCTAGAAAATGTGGCAAGTCTAGATTTCTACAGCTTAATGAAGAACATCTCAGGGCTCCTTTTCATTATATTTTTATATTTTTACTTTAAACGTTTTGTCTGTAAAATATGTTCATTTCAGAGACTAGTTGTTAGTCTAATAATAACCCACTTCGCAATATTACAAATATATCACGCAGGTCTGTAACAATAATAGAGATTCGAGAAGGCAATCAAGTGACTGACACTGTGAACAACGCTCCATGCCCGCAGGGTACATTGCCACGCAATCAACCCAGTTACCATCCATTTATTGGCCTCTTACTACCTGCATAGGTTGTTCGGTAGCAGTTCATAGTGAATGATTGAGCATGGTTTTCGGCGCTTTTAGCAATATTCCAGCAATATCACGGCGGGGGACACCAGAAATGGGCTTCACACCTTGTACCCATTTTGGGAATCGAACCCGGGTGTTCGGCGTGACGAGCGAACGTTTTAACCACTAGGCTACCCCACAGCCCGGACCAGTTCATGATAATAGAGAAACACTCTGATGCACTAATGTTCTAACACCTGGAATCATACCAGAATCAACGTACACATCAGTGTGTGGAGCTGCCAAGGTTTCGGCAAAATATCTCGCCAACAGTAGCCAAATATGTAACTTTGCGATCAACAAGTTCGCTCCCTGCGTATCCCGGTTCTTGTGCCCCAGTGAAGGTCACATCACACAAATCGATGCACGTATATTTGATTCCAGTGCTTACTGACTGACAAGGACACGTTAAAGCTCCAATTACGCCCTTTAATTGTAGAGGCGTAGCGGGGCATGTTTACACAGTGAAAATCTGCCTGTAACATATAAACTCGGACCAAGACCTTCATATTTGCACGGTTGTGATTGGGAGCGAAAGTTTGATCAAGGCTGACCACGTGACAGGGTGAGCTAGCGGTCAGCGGACGACGTCTCGTAAACACCAGTTAAAGGTGTGTGGCAGCGTGTCCTAACAAAGGCATAGATGGATAAGTTTTATACGTTTATATGTCGAGTATTGATGTTGTTTTATACTAAGTTAAATGATTATTTGATTTTTTTGTTCACGGGAGTGCTTCAATTATCTGGAAGAGGATTCAAGGTCGGATGCAGGATTTCAAAAAAGGGAAGAGGTGTCCACTTGGGCCACTGGGCTATATATTTGTATACAAACAGTAACAATTGTTAATGATTGAGAATAATTTTACGTCGCTTTTAGCCATCATCCAGCAATATCATTGTGGAGGACACTAGACTGACTGACTGACTGAGTTTGGTTTTACGCCGCTTTTAGCAATATTCCAGCAACATCACAGCGAGGGACACCAGAAATGGGCTTCACACATTGTACCCATGTGGGGATTCGAACTCTGGTCTTCGGCGTGACGAGCCAACGCTTTAACCATTAGGCTACCCCACCGTCCCTGGAGGACACTAGAAATGGGCGATCGCACGCTGAGCTAATGAGTGGAATCGAACCTGCACCTTTCGTTTGGCGAGCGAAAGCGTCAACCACTAGGCTACCCTACCGCCTCATAATCATTTGCAAAGAGGACGTGCTTATCATTCTCACCTTAATTCAGTTTTTATCACCAGCATAATAGATAATCTCGTACAGTACAACGGGATCCTTTAATAAATGTTTCTCCTCAGAAAAATAACCGCCCATAGCAGTTCATGGCTTTACCGTAAGTCCACCAAGTAGCTAAGACATGTAATAGTTCTCACTACTATCTTTGGCAAACACCCGTGAAGATCCGGGTGAGAATAGGTCTTCAGCAACCCATGCTTGTCGTAAAAGGCGACTAACGGGATCGGGTGGTCATGCTCGCTGACTTGGCTAACACATGTCATCGAATTCCAATTGCGCTGATCGATGCCCATGCTGTTGATCATTGGATTGTCTGGCCCAGATTCGATTATTTACAGACCACCGCCATATAGCTGGAATATTGTTATTGTTATTGTTAAAATCTATGTCAGTCTCTCATGAACCGGAATTCGATTGAGACCTGCTATACGTCAGTAGTGATGAGGAACTGTTTGACCTATCGTTCATGGAGGTAAAATGTAGATGTGTCCTGTGTACTCGAGTTTGTTATTTGTGTGAGTGAGTGAGTGAGTGAGTGAGCGAGTATGATTTTACGCTGCTTTTATCAATATTCCACCAATATCGCTTCGGAGGACACCAGAAATTGATTTCACATGGTACACTCATTATGGGAATCGAACCCGGTCCTCAAGGTTGACGAGGGTAAAACTTTACCACAAGTCTAACCCACCCATAGCAAAGAATAAGGTGTGATACGCATCAAGATATATTCTGGGAGCGATATATTTGAATTTGGGAAAACATTAATAAATCATTGTGATTTTAAATCGAAGTGTCAAAATGGCTGACATCCAGGCCTTTTTCCTGTTCAATATTATATGAGCTAAAAGAATGGCACAATGCAAGAATAATGTTGATTTTAGAAGTGCCACTGTAACCATGAATACGTTCATTGAATTAACCAACTGGCACTGAGCCAAATGTATGTACTGTTATATACTTATAACAATCCCGGTATTTCAGTTCAGCGCCAGTCTGATACGTTTCATATACGGTGTTATCAGTTATATCTGGCGTGAAAGCAAAATGTGAATCATTTTTTATTTTATTTTCCAGAAATGTGAATCATAACCCGTGTAAGTAATGGGTATTACGGGTAAAACGTTTGGCCCAGTCATGTAAAGCGACGCAAGTGGCCGGGAAAGGTTGCGTCCCTTTGGCACGCCAGGAACCTATGATCGTGGATTCAAATCCAGGTTCACCCTACCTCTGTTTCCAGGTTAGTCAGCACCATACTCGTGTTTGTGGGTTTCACCCAACTGGTAAACATCTGAGGCCTTCCTTACTCCGGGATTTCCTCCCGCAGGAAACTTACTCCCCCGTAACACGTCGTAGCTTACACGTAGCATGAATCCTGTTAAACATTTTACATTACATTTGCAGTATTGCAACCATATCATATAGCATTCAAATTTGACAAGGTATGTTTGTACAGCATACATGCAATTTGTCAGGACTGCCAATGAAACCGAGCGCAGTCCCCCTTTAATTGATGTTTGTCCTTGATTATCGTGTATATGTTACTCTGTGGCCGAATGTAGCACATCTGAATCCCGATAGGGGTGGACTTCGCTACCTCCACACTCTATCTATTCATATCATATTGTTTTGGTGTATAGCACTTTTAATGTATCCATCCCCGTCAATATCTGTGTCCCTTCTTTCCCTATATTTCCCAAAGAGGTTTGACAAGAGTTTATACATATTTATTTTGATTTTCTCGGTGGATCAAAGGTTGCCATGTTTGAATTACATCATTCTTGCCAGCTCAGTCTGATTCATAATCACGGCGAGTTGCTGATACAACGATGCTGAGAGTATTCTTTGTGAGAGAGTTAAAATATACATAGTGTCGGCAATATTGCTGCCATAACGTGATTACGACCATGGGATTGTGTCATCACAACGGCGATTTTAGACGCCTAGGACGACCGTGCAGTCTCGGGAAAACAAGGGCTTCTAAAATGGCTTTGATATGCGTCTATACAAAATAGTTTTAAAATGCAAATATAGTCAAGGGATGTTCTTGTGATTCTGAACAAATCGATAACCTTGGACAAACGATAAACAATATATACAACAATTCCTACGAAACATGTATAAAGCAAAACCCATGAAAGATGCACACAGCAATACCCATCAATGATGTATACAGCAAAACCCATCAAAGACTGAGTGAGTGTGTGAGTGAGTTGGGTTTTACGCCGCTTTAGCAATATTTCAGCAAAGATGTATACATCACATCCATCAAAGATGTATATAATTTATCAGTGTTAGCAATATTCCAGCAAAGATGTATACAGCAATACCCATCAAAGATGTCTACAACAATACCCATGAAAGATGTATACAGCAATACCCACCAAAGATGTATACAGCAATACCCATCAAATATATATACAGCAATATTCATCAAAGATAGATTCAGCAATATCCACCAAAGACACATACAGCCATACCCATCAAAGATGTATACAGCCATACCCATCAAAGATATATACAACAATACCCACCAAAGATGTATACAACAATACCCATCAAATATATATACAGCAATATTCATCAAAGATAGATTCAGCAATATCCACCAAAAACACATACAGCCATACCCATCAAAGATATATACAGCAATATAACGTACATACGGCCATACCCATCAAAGAATAGTGAATGAACGATATGGGCGTTACTACGTTCTTACAGCTGTAATTGTCCATCTTGCATATCTCTTACACTGAATCTGTGCTTCATGTCTGTTGGAACGTCCCTTGTATTCTCGTTTACGGGAAATCTATTGTTCCCAACCTCTATTGCATATCTCCCCTCCACGCCAAGCTTCAACTGCTATTTTATAGACACTGATGGTTTGAACAGACTAATTATTGTTCTAGCCCTTAAGGAACGCAGCTCTTATTTGAAGGAAGTGCCAACTGTCAGTTCTATTATTTATGCATTATGTAATCAGTATCAACAGTGTCATGTGTGTTGCATGCATTACTAGTGGCTGTTCTGAGCCCCGTCCAGACGCACGTAATCCAGCCCTATACGGTATAATGGGCCGATGTCCCTATACGTCAGTAAACCATCACTGCAAGGTAAAAACATGGTTTCTCCTTTAGACGCTATTGAGAACAAACAATCCATGTTAAGCCACGTATAACATACTGTAAAGAGGTACAGGGTTGATTTTTATGTTAGTCCCAAGGCCGCTAATCTTATTTCGTATCAAATAGTTTTTTTTACAAACGTCAGAAAATAGACGTTAAAATAGCAAAAGGCAAAAGACTTGTTCTTTGGGGGTTTTAATAAAAGGGAGAGACGTTACATTTGGTGCTGGAATGTCATTATTGCTTTCAAAGACTGGAATGGTTTATGTGTTGTTTAGTATGGTATTGGTTCATATGTTTATATTAGCTCAAAGGATGGGCTATCATTTTGAACAAAGCCTCAATACATTCTTAATTGTCATAAGCGAAATTAAAATACGACCCTGCAAAAGTGTCTCCGGTGTGTTGTAAACATTTGTTCGGTTGTGTATCCATGTCCTTTATTCCTGACAGTTCCGCCATATCGACTGGCACGGGGACAGGAAGGTCAGTAGCTATACTGATTTCTCATCATCAACTAAATATGGTCTGAAGACCTTAAAGTTCTTGCAGCGGAATCATTTGTCTACGCTGAAATAAGATGAAATGCCACACTGATATTTTTAACGAAACATATGCCAAGAGCTCACGTTCTAAACACGGATTTGTAAGACCACGTTCAGGAAACCTTATTTGTGCGCTGACTTCCACAGCGAACACAACGTCTATATCGATTGATACGATGAGTCATTGCCCTGAAGATGAAATACGTTTCTTAAATGTCTTATTATCGAGAGGCTAATTTAAAACGTGGCGAATCAAGATCGAAGACGATCCATAATTGTTGGTTTTGTCCGGTATAACTGTTTTATTAGTCGCCGAAAAATGACATCGTCCGGATTTTAATGATAATTATGTATCCATTTATATTGCGCCAATCTCCACATCAGGTATGCTCATAGCGCAAACAATGAATAGCAGAGCACATTATTACCCTGGATAACCCAAGCTGCCTGTTTGGCGCTTGCAGATTATAGTCACATGACTTATCCCACCGGGTACCCATTTCCTGCTGGGAGGACTGAAAGGGATATACACGTTCGAAATTAATAGTGCCCTTATAATTCAATACACAATACACAACCAACAGTGCCTCAATGGGGACTCCTTCAACAGAAGCAGATCGACTAGGAAACAATTCCGTGACATTGACCCTTGAAAGGTCAATACAGAACGATGGATCACGGGGACAATAGGTGAGCTCTGAGGGTGATATGTTATATTAAGAGCACTGAGAGACGGATTTTTGTTGATTCCCGTTTCCGTCATAGATTACAAAGTGGGGGAAGGACGGCATCATTAGTTGCAGCTAAAAGTATTGGCAGCGCTGTAATGACGTCAATACCTTGGCAACAACCCGCGGTTCTTAAGGACGGATCATACCCACGTGGCAGCCATGAACGAAACATGCGTTCTGGTATTACAACATGTATAGGTCTAGCTAAAGAGTTATGCTGAAATACATTTCAACTTGAGTTATTGGTTTTCAGTTTCTGGCAGTAATTGAAAACACGGAACCTTTAATGTATGGGTAATCATTACACGTCTTATTCACTTAGCGAAGATAATTAAGGATATTTAGAAAGCATTCAAAATGGTGTCTGAACGGTATTATGCTCGCCAGAATGTTCTCAAATGAAATTAAATCATTTACACAAACATTGTTGGCATGTTTATGTGTGTATGTTTTCGATTTCCCTGTCAGTACAAGGATAAGGTAAAGCCCAGTGGCAAAAATGGTCTTTGTTATGTAAGGTGTCGTGATGTTAAAATGTGATGCTGATAATGTTACTATGGCAAATTTCAAACAATGTTGAAAACCACAGGAATGATAACCTCTTCAAGAAATCACCCAGAACGTGACAATCTGGAGCATTGATACTAGGGCTGTAACAATGCATCGAACTATCGATGGATTGCAGTTGTTGAGTCTCCGATAGCAATTAATCGATGGTAGAAACGAAAAACTATCGATGCATCGATTGTATGTGTGACTATCGATAGTTTAGTAATTGACTTTCGTGGATAAATACGTAGCGCAAAATACAGGAAGTACCAAATTCGTTCACTTTGATTCAGAGTTATCCACCCCTGTTACCTCTTAAACAAACTTGATCTGGGTTTCAAGTTTCTTGTCAGTTATGAATAGAGACTGAATCTATTTCAGCTGGTTTTATTTCATATAAACTATACATTCATTTCGGAAATGGCTTCAAATGAGACAATTCAAGGAGAACAAAAACTATTGCAATACTGTGCATGGTATTGCATTAGTTGATCGCAATGGACTACCGCTAACGCAAAAGTAGGTTGCAATACACAATCGCTATCGCAATAGTTGTTTCCCCCTCAATAGTCACCCCTAAATAATATGCTTCAATCTAATATTTTGTTCCTTGACCAAAACGGCTGAAATCTGTGTGTGTGTGTGTGTGTGTGTTTGCCCGTAGGTGTGTGTGCGTGCGTGTGCGTGTGCGTGTGCGTGTGCGTGTGCGTGTGCGTGTGCGTGTGCGTGTACGTGTAGACTGTGATGGTGAAAGAAGGTGATACCAGTAGGTAGGTTCTCTCCTTAACGTCAGATCACTTGCGTAGGCTCCTAATTAGAAGCCACAATAACGTCCCTGTCACCCTCAATAGCCTTGAGCAATTTGCCTGACATTTCGACGGAAAATTTGATAATTACCCAAACAAAGATAGCTCACAGGGTCCGAGTTCAGGGAATATAATCAAAGCTGTATTTAAATCATAAATTTAGATAGCAAGCGTTGAGGGGGCCCAATAGATCGTACAAGGGGGTCGTTCATTTAGAAACGGATTACATCGTGACGTGCTTGGTGGAAACGCCTGAGATTGAGTTCAACAAAACCAGATAAACAGAGTCATTTCAGCTGACCTTGGAGAACAGCTCATATGGCATGACCTTGGCCATGTGGTACACGTGACTCCTCCTGGATATGTAGTGTCTACCCCAAGGGCACGACATAAGTCATAACTGTAGCTCAGTTTAAAAGCTGTTGGTTCCAGCAAATGTTTTTTCAGAGACAGAGTTTTCTCAGAGACTTCTCGTTAAGTGGCAGTAAAACCACGTCTCTCAATTCTGGTGTCATCGTATCAAGATGGTGTGGATAGTTACACTAGATACAAGATACAGGATACAGGATACAATATACAAGATACTTATTGTGCAAACGTTCCATGTAGAAACAGTGACAATATTCTATAAACTACATAAACAAGATATATGACAAGTCAGAGTAACAATACATATACTAATACAAATTTGTATAATGACCAAGGATCAGAGATCTTCTAGATTCGTTTGAAGTTATATGTATATATATATATATTTATATGGTAGCAGATTATATCTATTCTATCTGGAATTAACACACTATTTATCACACGCCAGACTGTGTTTGATGCGCGAGTCTGTTAAACCAATGGTTAATACAACGAGCACCAAAATGGTTATTACAACGAGCACCAAAACACGCTTACGGTTTTTGATGACCAACAATGTTGTTTATTGTTGTTTAACGTCGCACACAACAATATTCCAGCTATTGGGCGGGTGACCAACAATGAGAAAAGACATACACTGGAACAGCCGAGAACTTCCAGTCGGGTTGTACGACAAACTCGAAGTACTTGGAACCTGTTCAAATCCGGGGGAATATCTTTAGGTCGCCGTGATTAATTGCACCTTGGCTATGTAAAACAACATGTATGTGTTTACAACAGGGAAAAACTGACGAGTGTCAGAGCTACTGTCCATATCCAATTGAGTGAGTGAGTTTAGTTTTACGCCGCAATTAGCAGTATTCCAGCTATATGATGACGGTGATATGATGACGTGTGTCAACCAAGTCAGCGTACTGGTGTTACCCAACACAGGACCAAACATGACACTGTTCAGTGTTAGATTGCATACTCTCTCCTCAGTAATCGTGTTCCAAGGTTAAAGGATCCATGAAGATCCGGATTGGTATTAACATGCTTGTCGTAAGGATCGACTGACGGGATAGGGTGGTTTCGTTTGCCAGTTTGGTTAATGCATGTCATCGTAGGATAGACCGATGATCATTCTGGTCCAGATTCACAGTCCGCCGTCATACAGCTGGGATATAGATGATCGTAGCGTTAAACAACATCAGCAACAACAACAACATCAACAACAACATCAACAACAACGTCAACAACAACATCAACAACAACACAAACAACAACATCAACAACAACGTCAACAACAACAATATTACAACATTAATAACAACAACAACGTCAACAACAACATCAACAACGACGTCAACAACATCAACAACGACAACATCAACAACAACGTCAACAACAACGTCAACAACAACAACAGAGTTATAGGATATATGTGTGTGAAACAGTAGGGAATCCTGAAATATAAATGGTATACAAGTATAAGAAAAAGTATGTGTTGACGACAAAATCCTCTGAAAGAACGTGCATTTCAGGCGACACTAAAACAAATCCTGTAGCTAGCATGTGTTGTATGCAATAGCGAGAGCCAGCTGCCAAGAGATTATTGTCTGTGGACCATTATGTCTGTCTGGGGTATTGATTCTATTTACTTGATTATATTCACTGTTTGTGTCTGAATTAGCAACGGGGCGTCTGGAACGCGTGGACATATTCCATGCTGGAACCTGGCAGAAGTGTCTGTGTTAAGGAGACTATAGAGCCAACAAACCCTAAATGTCAAAATGGCTCCCTTAAGGTTGTCCCAGGTCCACCAGAGTATGACAACACTTGGTATATTTGGGTACCCGCTTTCTCAGTAAAATGCACATTCAAGAACTCTTGATTGTATTTTTACATTGACCACTAAAAGACATATTGTGTATTCATAACGGGAGTTCAGGCTAGAGTACAAGCGATGGAAATGAGAATCAGATGGACACACTGGCTCATGCTGTCACACATATGTCCCCTGGAATAATTGCTGAGTGTAGTATAGTCTGTGTCACTGAACCACAATATTCTCCCTTCTGCAAAGCCCTTTCTGCAATGCTAAAGCCCTAAATAAAGCAAGTCTAGATTTCCTCAGGTTCTGAATCTCTGGTCTCCCTAGGGCTCCTTTTCAATATAAATGGGCTTGTTTGTTACTATCAAAATTATACATATTCAGAGACTAAGCCTTAGTCTACTTGGTATAGTGCAAAGTCGTCTAGTTATATGCTGGACTATGGGTCCAAGTGGTTTTCAGTCGGCTTCAGGCCTAAGGACTGACGTTAAATTTGAACGCTAAGTGTAAGTGAACACCATTCACTCCCTCACTCACTCTGTCACGTGCCAGGTAATGACAGGTCGGGTGCAGCACATGTTCATATCGTTGACCTGCTTGTGTCAATCACTGCCAGCAGGAGCACACGCGATGACTTTTGGCTTTGTGCTTCTTCCATACACAAACATGGGGAATGTCAAGCGTAGACTGCTGCATGTCGGACACCGAGTCTTCCAACGCCTTTGATATAGCGTGAACAGAAGATACAAGCAAGTCCTACATTGGCAGAGAGATCGAGTTTAGCGTGGGAATATCGGGGACACGAGAAAAGGGGTTCACTCACAGCGACTACAGTCTGTAGGGCGAGTTATGGGGCTGGCAAACCAGAGATTGATTTTGTTCAGTACTGTACTTCGAGGTGGCACCAATCTCCTTTTCACACTCTCTCTCTATCACGAACGCCCTCTGTCTACATATATCTATCTCCAAATCTGTGTTAGAGGTAGTCAGCACAAATAAGGCTGTTTCATTGTCATTTGTACATAATCGAGTCTTGGGAAAACCAGTGGATGAAAGTATGAGCAGCAACAACGACTTTGACTACGACGACAATCAATAGGCCATGAAACAGTGTCTGACCATCAGGGTCCCCACCCGTGAAGATCAGGGTTTAGAATGAACTTTTAGTAACCCATGCTTGTTGTAAGAGGCGACTAACGGGATCGGGTGGTCAGGCTCGCTGACTTGGTTCCCAATTGCGCACTTCGATGCTCATGCTGTTGACCACTGGATTGACTGGTCCAGACTCAATTATAAACAGACCGCCGCCATATAGCTGGAATATTGCCGAGTGCGACAATCTCTCTCTCTCTCTCTCTCTCTCTCTCTCTCTCTCTCTCTCTCTCTCTCTCTCTCTCTCTCTCTCTCTCTCTCTCTCTCTCTCTCTCTCTCTCTCTCTCTCTCTCTCTCTCTCAATATGTGGAGCCCATTTCTGGTGTCTGGCTAGAATGATGCTAAAAGGGGGATAAAACTAAACACACTCACTCATACCCGGAATCGGTTGCTATGACAACAAGTGTTCGTTGATTCACATGCCCTCAACCCTATTTACAAGTATAACACACAGTGTGATTTCACACATATCATGATAATGAACAAATCACGAATATTCACACCACCACCGACATATGCTACCTTTTACGTACATAACCCTAGTCTATCAGAAACATCACCTCACAACACGCCCAAACGGAACTCACACCAAACAATTACGCTGCTAGATGACGTTCATTCGATGACATACTGGCATTTGGCGTCGGATTCATTCAGACGACTTGGTGGATGGCACCACAGTCAACCTTGACTGTCAGCTTGTGAGTCACACTTGTTTACCAGCACCGAGAGTCTTGTGTCGTACGATGTCTTTCTATTCTGGTGAAGGGACAGAGCGGTTCCAGATACAGCTTGCAATCTGCGTCACGGCTTCCCCAGGCTCACGGCGTTCTACGGCTGATACCCTTGTTCTGTGAACGTCATGACACTGAATAGTATGGTGTAGTTGTGTGCATGTCGGGGTACATCTGTACAGCATTGTAACGAGTCAGTTCAGAAGACGTACGGTTACTTTGTCAATACCTGGGAAACGAATAAACTGTTTATTTCAGAGGATATTTCACCAACGGAGTATAATGTCCAATTTATATTCATTTACCATTTTGCGTTTACTTGTTAATTAGGGCTGTTAGTACTCTTTGCCCTTTGTAAATAGTTTTTTGGGGGGAACGAATTTATGTGGTCACCAGAAAGTGACAAATGGACGCGGATGGTCCAAGTACCTGGGACGCAGCAATTTGCTGTGCAGAGGTCTTCAGGGGGGACAGTCACCATGGTGTCCTCCCATTTGTGAGAACTCCCAGTTGTGAGACACATTAATTAATGGTTCAGTGCACATAGGTGGTGTTTCCACATCCCTACAATGAAAGTGGGATCAGCCCAGTTGTTGAAGAGTACCCACAGGAGTCATTGATGAGTAGATTAATTAAAAAGATTGTCAAAGATTCTATTTACACAGAAAATATAGTTCATTAAATATTTTATTTATTCAGAAGAATATGTAATTATGATAACACATTTTTATTGACTAAAATTAATTAATTTCTCTTTCAAATGATCACGAAGTTACCTACACAAAGGGTTCAATTTTTAAGACATTTACCTGAGAATGTTAATCAATTTATCTTATAAAGTTTCATTAAGAGTTCCACAAGATTCAGTTACATAGCAAGTCAGTAATTAGCTTGGGTTAATCCATTCTATCAGACAGGGGAGTAAGGTGTGTTTTCTTTGTTAATTACCTACTACACTGTCTCATAACTGGGAGTCTCACAATTTGGAGTTCTCACAAATGGGAGTAGACAGTCACCATTAGTCCTTGGTGAAAGTCACTGTTCACCCTGATTATGTTTGTTTGTTTGTTGTTTAAAGACGCGTTCAGCAATATTTCAGCTATATGGCGGCGGAATACATTGTTAAACCCATATGTTAGTTACACCTTACTCATTTACATAAAGCTTTTCTACAAAACCAGACGAATGCAACCTAACAATCTCGGAATACGCAACTGGAATACGATGTCATGTGTCAACCAAGTCACCGAGCTGGCCACCCGATCCCGTTAGTCGCCTCTTATGACATGCATGGGTTGCTGAAGACCAATTCTAACCGAATGTTCACGGGTCCCTGATTACGTGTTTGTTAGCATCATAGCGGTGTTTGTGGGTTTCAAAGTATGTAACGTCTAGGACCTGAATGAATTCGTCTTTCCACCCACGTCAAACTGGTTCCAAGCGTCATAGAAAAAAACCCCTCGTCGACTCACTTATCAAAGTTCCAATTTGATAACGTAAGTCCCAAAAACTTTCAAAGTAAAATTTTCACGTCCTATGTTTTTAAACGTAGTATTCTTGTCATTTTAATTTGTGGCTAAATTTTCCTACAATCGCCAACAGCTGAAGGGATGGTGTAAATCCAGCTAGGGTCCATGCAGGTAGCAAAAGTAATGTAAGTCCCCATGGTCCCTAGTATGGTGATCTACCTTCAGTTGTTGGCGATCTATAGCCCGTTTTTATATTGTATTGTCTTCGTAAATAAAATAGTTTTACATGTTCATGCTAGTTTTAGACTCCATCTGTGATACTCTAGTTATTTTACAGTCCTTCGTTGACTGCTTATTTAGCAACTTTAATGTATTGTTTATGTAAAACATTTCTCGTCACTATATGGCTGAAATATTGCCGAGGTGACGTTAAATTCTAACTCACTCACTCACTCACTCCAATTTGATAAGTCATTGAACATGTCAAGTTTGCAGCATGGTCCTTAACTGATTTTATTTCCTCTTTGTTCATCCTAAACATCACTCTCTATCGTTCTGTTCGGGAGACAGCACTGAATGACCACGTCTAAATGTAGCATTGTAAGACGTACTTCGTTTAGGTCATCCAGCCATACACGGTCTTATTTTGGGCTCCGTACATATCTCATGACCATGTTATTACAACATTGTATGTCAATAAAATCCCGTTGCTTTTGTTGTAACGATCGGTAGCCTATACTCAAGCGCAGCTGCAGAATAGCGAGTGTGTACGTGTTTGAGTGAGTGAGTTGGTTTTACCGCCGCTTCGAACAGAACAAAATCAATATCTGGTTTGTCAGGTCCAGACCCGATCACCTATAAAACTTCAAAGTAGATAGTGTTTTCTCTTCAAGTAAGGAGTCGGGTAGCACAAATATGAAGAATACATAATCAGTTCGTTGAGGTTTTCAAGCGTTTAGCGGGGCGGTGGGGTAGCCTAGTGGTTAAAGCGTCGGCTCGTCACGCCGAAGACCCGGGTTCGACTCCCCACATGGGTACAATGTGTGAAGCCCATATCTGGTGTCCCCCGCCGTGATATTGCCGGAATATTGCCATAAGCGGCCTAAAACTAAAATCACTCACTCAAGTGTTTGGAAAATCTGAATATGGATGGGGCATGAACAGTATGCATGGAGGCACTACTTGGAATATTGGACAAGTGTGTTGACTTCCACACGAAGTGACTGACCATTCGGCTTGACCAGA
This sequence comes from Haliotis rubra, assembly GCF_003918875.1. NCBI lineage: Eukaryota > Metazoa > Mollusca > Gastropoda > Lepetellida > Haliotidae > Haliotis > Haliotis rubra. The sequence continues at coordinate 179,456 of NW_025767662.1, read as the reverse complement.
GCATCGATCTGGAACCGATATCGAAGTTGTTTCTTCCACCTGCCTATCACGTGAAACAACCGTTATTTACAACATTGTATAAATGGTCAAATCATTACTTCCGAATTGGTCTTCAGGTCAAATTGTATTCCTTATTCTTGTACAGAGTAAACTTGTTGAAAAACATTACCATATATGGTGGTTTACAGTGAATGTATCCAATATCCCAACTTCGGGCATTATAGAGGAAGCGGAATAAGCCGAGTTTTTCCGAGTGCTCACTTGGGAAAGAATCAGAAACACACGAGTGTCATGATCAGACACAGAGTGTCGTATTCCTGAGATGAATTATCTCCCAAACAGGATTTGGTTGAACAGAAGAACCTAAATTTGAAACTCAAAGTCCTTCAGTCCCCTTTAACGTGTAGAACACGGGAACCTTGTGTATATAGACGTACATCAATTATACAAATATGGATACCAACACCGGGCTATTGCCATCGCCCAACTACCGAATGCTCCTATGTCCAGCCAGTTATCCATCTAACGACACGAGAACCTTATTTTTATAAATCCGCGGTGCGGAAGTAATCTGTCTCATGAGCACAGAAAACGAAATAACCTGACTCTGGTTGATTTCAGTCTCACGGCTGAATACTTGACATTTACATGAATCTCCATCAGTAACAAAGTACCTAGACGTAAGCTTTATTGACCAGGTAATAACGCTGTTCCTTATATGGTAATGCTTGCTTTTGTTTCGGTATCTTTTAAACAGGCTTGAGGCATTAAAGATAAAACGCTGTTCAGATAAATGTGTCTGCCTTGTTGGGCAATTAGAAGCGTCGTCAGTTGAATCGATATTTTGTTTTATAGCTGTCATAAAATACAGGACTGAATTCAAAAATGAAAAAAAAACCACTATCTTTAAAGGATAGTATTCAAAGTTTACATACAGTTAAACCTCGATAATCTGGTTCCCCGGGAAAGCGTCCGAATGAAGTATGGTAATTTGTGGTCTTCAACACACGTTGTAAGTGTCAACTGTACCGAATGTAGGGTAATCTTGGTTAGAGGGAACGACTTATGGGTCTTCCCTGTGCATGTTCTTCTGAAAACAGGACCCGTGAAGATCCGGGGTCGAATAGGTCTTCAGCAACCTATGCTTGCCACAAAAGGCGACTATGCTTGTCGTAAGAGGCGTCTAACGGGATCGGGTGGTCAGGCTCGCTGACTTGGTTGACACATGTCATCGGTTCCCAATTGCGCAGATCGATGTTCATGCTGTTGATCACAGGATTGTCTGGTCCAGACTCAATTATTTACAGACCGCCGCCATATAGCTGGAATATTGCTGAGTGCGGCGTAAACCTAAACTCACTCACTCACTCTGAAAACAGAGACAACACATTGGGAAGAGGTGGCTTAGATAAACTACGTTTCTAATGAACATGTTCATAACGAACTGACCGATGTAACGAACTATGTTTTGATCGCGGCCACTTGCTGTATTCTTCACTAATTAGTCGATATGTGTGTAACGGTGTACTGACTGACTGAGTATGGTTTTCACCGTTTTTAGCAATATTCCAGCAATATCACGGCGGGGGACACCAGAAATGGGCTTCACACATTGTACCCATGTGGGGAATCGAACCCGGGCCTTCGGCGTAGGGAGCGAACGCTTTAACCACTAGGCTACCCCACCGCCCCTTGTAACGGTGTACCGTTATAACCAACTAGCATTAGTGGTCCTGTTGGGTATGTTTTAACCGTACCTTACTGTGTAACACAAACACGTGTGAACGTGTTTGTTTGTTTGTTTGGCAGTCTGTGTGTTTGTGCGTACTGTAACACGATACACTGGGCAATATCCCAGCTGTGTGACGACGGCTTGTAAATAATGAACTAGTCAACCCAATGGTTGATATAGTGAGCAACGACCTAAGTCGGGGGGGTTCTAGGACATCCATCTAACTCACCGAGCCTGATCACCCCATCCGTTTGTTCGCCTCTTACAAACAGCATAGGTTGATAGGTTCCAGTTGTAATTTCTAATGTGAAAGTGTGAACCCGTTAATCGCGATCCTGTTTTCAGGAAACCTATCGTATTCCGTTGCTATGATTCGTTAAACCGTACACTTACTAACCAAGGGGGTTTCAAAACGGAAAGCTGTCATTCAGACTGACGACATTTTACCACACATCCGCAGCGAGATATTTTAGGACGGTAGATGTACTCGTCACATGTCGTGTAATTCCGGGGAAAACCGACAGGAACACTCCAGTGGTGACGTATGACACCAATTGACATTCTGATCGTCTCGCTCCTTTCGTAAACCGGAATGACGTCAACTTCGCACCATTCATACCTCGGAAATGTCTCCTCTGTATAGTTGTCATGTTGATGGGGACTCATATGCCTAAATATACACATGCTATTTAGTAGGTCGTGTCTAATACGTAATGATGACGTCACTGAGTAGGCTTACTATGTCCATATCAAGTAAACAAGAACGAATCGTCTCATATGCAGTACACTACCGTTATAACGAACTTAAAGGGTCCGCTAATTCTACTTCGTTATAACCACAGTTCCTTACACGCATTTCGACTGAAATATACAGCTATTTTTGCAAATTGATCCCGTCAAGATTTGTTTGGTTGTTGTTAAACGCCTTATTCAGCAATATTCCAGCGGTCTGTAAATAATCGAGACCAAACAATCCAGTGATCAACAGCATGGGCATTGAAATTACGTAATTGGGATACGATGACATGTGTCAACCAATTCAGCGAGTCTGAACGCTCGATCCCGTTAGTCGCCTTTTACGACCTCGTCAAAAGTAAGGTTTACTTTAGTCAGACACAAATTCACTTTTGTGTTGATGAAGCCGACAAGCCCCCATCTGTTTCATTACACTCAGCTAGATGTTAATCTCAAGCGTCAGTTCCCGACGCTATCTTGTTTACCAAGACAGGAGTAAATATACGAGTCACTCTCGTGACTGGTCAATACTGATCATGTGACGAGTCAGGGTCAGTCATGTGACTTGTTGGGCTGCATAGAATTGCAATGGTTCGTCACGTGGTACGAATTAACCAATGGCATAGCAATCCCAACGGCAACATAACATAACTGTATACGGGCCGTTGGTCCACTCCATTTCGAATAAAACACTAAATGAAATAGTTTTTAACGAATACGGCAGTTATGGTTCTGGACTGTATGAATTATGGTTAATATGAAGGAGAATAGACTTGAGATGGTAGGGGCGGTGGGTGTAGCCTAGTGGTTAAAGCGTTTGCTCGTCACACCGAAGACTGACTGACTGAGTTTGGTTTTACGCCGCTTTTAGCAATATTCCAGCAATATCACGGCGGGGGACACCAGAAATGGGCTTCACTCATTGTACCCATGTGAAGATTCGAACCTAGGTCTTCGGCGTGACGAGCCAACGCTTTAACCACTAGACTACCCCACCGGCCCTCACACCGAAGAACCATGTTCGATTCCCCACATGGGTACAATGTGTGAAGCCGTGATGTTGCTGGAATATTGCTTCAAGCGGCGTAAAACAAAACTCACTCACTTGACACGGTATCGGCAGGGCAACTGTTTTCGTGGTATATGGGATAGAGCGCCTGCTCAAAAGAACGGAGGTTTTTTAGGTTCGACAGACAACACCCGTTCAAAGGTGGTACTTTTTGTTACACTGCCTGGTACCTGACATTAAGTGGATAAAACACGGGCTGGTCTGCTTACAGTCAGTACAGTATGTCTGAGTAGTGTATCCATCGGACATAGTATCCCGCTGATAGACACTTCCTTGTGGAACAAACATTCAGCGAAATCAGTTAATCTTTTGAGAAAGTGTGCACATGAACAAATACCTATCTGCTTCGCCACCTTAGTGTGTCTCACAGTCCCTGAAACATATTATTTTCCCCTGCAGCCCAGCCCTCCCTGCAATGCTAAAACCCTAAATGAAGCAAGTCCAGATATCCCCAGGCTCAGGTTCTGAATCTCTGATCTCCCTTGGGTCCTTTTCAATTTAAATGCGTTTGTTTGTTACAATCAAAATTATGTATTCAGAGACTAAGCGTTAGTCTACAGCCACCTCTGGAAGGCATCTCAAGAGCAAGATATCCAGGACACACAGGCAATAGCTATGCATACATGAGACGTTGGAGAAGGCGGGAGTGATGCAAGTCTTAGATGCTTACCACTTTGGTAAAAAAGAAGCACGGACATGGTGCCAAAAAACCTACGAATACAATCAGCGCGAATCTTTGACTCAAACTCAGGTGGGGGTGGGTTAGCCTAGTGGGTAAAGCGTTAAGCGCCGGGTTCGATTCCCCACATGGGTACAATGTGTGAAGCCCATTTCTGGTGTCCCCCGCCTTGATATTGCTGGAATATTGTTAAAAGTGGTGTAAAACTAAACTCACTCACTCACTCAAACACTCGACTATCTGTTTCTGGCGCACATAAGGGATGAACTGCAGAGCTTAGACTACCTGATTCCAGACTTGGAAAATTATATATTGCAACGCGTGTACGACATTTACACAAAATATCCTTTCACCATGACGGGCACACACACGCACGCACACACACAAACAATACTTGTACGTTCCCGCATAAGGAAAATGTAACAGGCAAATGTAAACGTTAATGTTGTTCTTCAAAGCATCCCCTACTTACAGGCGATCCGTCTTCCCGATACCATGTATTTTTATCCAGATTGATTTACGCTTGTCATTATCGGGAGATGGCCACCATCATTGTTTACGGCCTCATTAATTATTCACTGACCAGTCAACCGACCGAAAACTACAGACCATTTATCACTGACTCGGGGAAAGTGTTTGGTTTCTTCGATTAGACAACCTAACAATGTGGTTCACCACGGTTTCATACCACCTTATTCTATTTGTTAAACACCCCTGTTGCCTTGCTCATTATTATGCAAACCATTTGCTGATATACCATGACGAACGGCTGCACCGAGAACATCTGACCTCGGCTGTCGTAAACTCGGAGTATGACATGTAATAAGATTCTCATCCACGCTGTCAACACATTATTGATCGTCTCCCTAATCACTGGATCTGATAACATATCAGTTATAATTATCAGCTGTTGTCAAACGCAGTTCACAATGATATACTGGCTGACAGAAGATTCTCTTTGACAGGAGCTGGATGTCAGTTCTCAATCATTCTCCCTAGACCCCCTACGTAGAATAACATCTAGTCTCTGAACTTATAACAAACCTTTTATAGAAAATAATCATAAAATATATATAATGAACCCAGTGACTTTCCGCCTGAAACAGAGGAAATCTAGACTTGAAACATATTCTAGACTTGCATGGGCTTTCTTGGAGATAATCCCCCCAAAAAAACAAAAATAAAACAAAAAAAATTATATAAAATAATATGAAATATAAAAAAATGAATAAATTAAAATAAATAAATAAATAAAGTAAAGTAAAATAAAATAAAATAAATAAATAACATAAAATAAAATAGACTCGAACCTAAAACGTACTGCCTCGTCATATAAAATGTTTATCTTTTACACAGCCGCTGCCACAGGTCCAAAGAACGCGAGAAATTGTATTAAGAATTACAATCAATGAGAATCAAGATCATTATTCAGATAATTTTGTCTTTATGAAGTTTGTCTTTTTGCTTTTTTTCCCGACCGACCGACCGACCGACCGACCCATGTTCAGAATTTGGTTTCTACGTGAAACACATAAAAGAATGATGCCCTTATTGGGGATGTCACACACTGTTGCAGTGTTATGCTTTGTTATAATGTAGCATGCTTGAAACTTTATTACAATATCGCAGTGTTGTTACTTTGCTGCAAGGTATCATGATTGGCAGTTTGTAACAATGCTTTATTGTTGATACCATACAATGTAGCGTGGCGGATTATAACACACATGATTAACTCTTTTCGTAAATTGAAAAAAATCGACATAAACACTGCTTTACCTGTAGGTGTTACGATTTTAAATTGCGTAAAGTTCAAGATATCATTAATGTCATGACCGTGAATTCAAGACATATAAACCACATACCAAAAACAAAAACAAAACGTTCAGATATCTGTTGAAGATATCAGTTTGACACAACACGTATGTTGAACCGATTGTGTTTTAACAGCTCACAGAAACCTTGAAAGGAATTGTCTTTGGATCTAACGTTGGTTGACGAAACTTGAGACAAATAGTGAGTGAGTGAGTGAGTTAAGTTTTAGGCCGCACTCAGCAATATTCCAGCTATATGGCGGGCGTCTGTAAATAATCGAGTCTGGACCAGACAATCCAGTGATGAGCATCGATGAACAGCATGAGCATCGATCTGCGCAATTGGGAACCGATGACCTGTGTCAACCAAGCCAGCGAGCCTGACTACCCGATCCCATTAGTCGCCTCTTACGACAAGCATAGTCGCCTTTTATGGCAAGAATGGGTTGCTGTAGACCTATTCTACCCCGGATCTTCACGGGTCTGGGACAAATAAGTCAAACGCACGAGCATGAAGCACCCACACATATCAAATACCATGTGTTTTCTATGTGGAGTGAGTTTGTTTTCTTCACCATCACACGCCTTTAGAGCTTGTGTTTCCCCCAAACTATTTCCTATTCACTTGAAGATGCTAAACACATTGAACTTAAGACGTTAAACATTTTGAAGGCCCTCTCAACAGCTCGATACACAGTGTGATTTTATTTTGAGGTCAGTCTTTACATGCGTATTAACCTACAACCTGTTGCCTATTTTCCCCCTTTTGGCGTCAGCAAATTGTTAGACTTATTTTTCAAGTAAACAAGAAAGCAAGCAAACAAGGAAGATCCTTGTAAGGAAATCTTGTTATTATTTGTAAACTTGAAAAAACTATAAATTGGTCCATTTATGTCCTTGTGTGACGCCTCTTGATGCTACTGTATGATTTGTGCTCTGTTACTTCAGATGAGGAAAATCTTTCAAGCCCACCTAGTATTTACCTGGCGGCGACTTCAAAGGTTCATTAATTAGAGGTGCAAACAGGTGTATCATTGACAATGGACTTTAAAGCGAACTTCGCTATTTACACTTGCAGTGCTGAAATGGACCTGAGAGAGTCGGGCTGCATTCCCTGGATGAAAAGCAAAGGTCAGACGTCACGTGACAGGTCAAACACCAGTTGGCTACAGAAGGTCACGCCGACCTTGAACTACCTTTATCCACGTCTCTCCTGACAAGAGCTTTAGAATGACGCCGTTTGACAATGTGGTGGTGAGAGTGTATATGGCACGTATAAACGCTTTACGATAAAGGTTAGAGGAGACTAGAGGTGTTTATATGGTCAGAAAGATTGTTGAACGCTTGCAGCATGCTGGCTTTCAGAAACAAATGGAAATACGCTAAACTGTACGCCCTTTTTAATAAAACACAAAAACGAAAACACTTACATGTAATATATATAATACATATCTTTTTAGATCTCATTTTCACACCAACGAAAAACAAGAGCGAAAGCGTCTTAAACAGACTCTGTTCCTCGAGAACTTACTGAGTCACGAGGAAACGAATGCATGTTTGGTCAAAAATAATTTAAAAGCATGTATTGTATCGTTTTCACTGTTCAAATATGTTGCTTTAGAAATACCGTTGTTTCATAACAACATTACAACAGGGTACTTTTATACATGTGTATTAAATGCATAAAAAAAATCAGTTTTCGGTGCTCAGGGTGATGCGGCGTCAATCAACATTCACTCACTCATTCCTTCTCGGCATTTGTAAAGGAGGTAACTCAAGCATTTTTATTTTCTGTGTTACTCATCGCCCCACCGACCCTTCTAATTTTATTGCCGAGCCTCCAAATAGACTCGAGGTACCGCCTCGTCATATAAAATGTTTATCATGTAATCAGTCGCTGCCGCAAGTCCATAGGAACACGAGAAATTGTAATATGAATTACAATAAATGAGAATCAAGAACATTATTCAGAATTTTTTTATTAAGTTATTAACTATTATTATTATTTCCCGACCGACCGACCCATGTTCAGAATTTGGTGGCTACGTGAAACACACACAAAAGATGTCCATACAGGATATCTGATGAAAAAAATATATACACTGAATAAAATGTCGACTTACTTGTAAAAACATGGGAGATTTCAGTTGACAGTTTTGCTGAAATCAGTTGTCATCTGTTACTATATAAGCTTCCTCAGTGATTCTTTTTAAGCATTTTTGTCGAAGCTATATTTTTGCAATATCTTTTAGAAAAAAACATTCGGCATATCACTTCTAACAACCTCCCTCTTCAATCCTTCAAATGTTAATAAAAGCTATATTGTTACAGAAAATGTGTATCAGGGTAGAGTTGCATGACGTATGTACGTAACCCCGCCATGTTATTTGTGTAACGCTGCATGTGTAGGCGATGGCGGCGTCATCACATCGTCGTTCATCATAATAATCATCACCCAGCTTGACAACACACAATGTTTCTACAATTACTGAAGATGGACCGTCAATCAACCCTCCTGTCTTAGCCCCGAGGAGTCGTCGGGAAGGCGATAATGAAAATCACTTCCACGTGACTCATTAACTTCCCGTTAATTATGTCGAACGAATAACTGTCTATTGTATGACGTCAATCACGTCAGTTCCAAGATGGGAATCCACCACCCACACAGTTTCACAGGGAGCGGATGTAAACACGTCTTAGTAATGGGTTCTTAAAATGAGCTTTTTATTTCAGAATGTCTAAAAGTATCATTGTCAGACATGCAGACTCCCTGTCCTTATGGTAGGACTGATCTAATTTCCATGGCATTTTGTTGGTACGTGGGCCTGTTCACTGAGCTCAGGAGTTGGTTTTTAGCAACCCATGCTTGTAAGAGGCGACTAACGGGATCGGGTGGCCGGACTCGCTGACTTGGTTGACAAATGTCATCGAATACCAATTGCGTAGGGATACGGAAACAAATTCAGGTAGCTAAAAGCATGAAGAACGTCCATCGCGGAGAATATCTGGACGCGTTCGGTTCAACCGCAGTGTGTGAAATAGTTTCAAATTTTGCTTGCCAGTCGGGTAATCTATGCCTGAAAGTTACTAGCCCAGAAAATAATTCACTAGCCCGAAAGTTGAATGTAGAAACTAAGCAAAAACAGATGAGAAAAGGATCTTGTCGGCATGACACGGGTTTCATCATTAAGCCGCTAATGTGATGAACATTTTATGAGTGAATTATTAATTAACAAGTCGGAGAGAGTGGTATATTTACAAAATGACCCCATGGAAATTCACTAGCCAGTCGGGCCAGTGACTGTGGTGATTTACTGGCCCGACATGATTTTTTTACTAGCCACGTGCTAGCGGGCCAGTGGCTATTTCGCAAACTGGTTCGACCGCACACAAAACTTCGATTCCTGCCATTTCTGGTGTTCCCGCCGTGATATTGCTGAAATGTTCCTAAAACTCACTCACTAACTCCTGTTGTGAAATTCGTATTCACCATTTGAGCGTACGTTCCTTTGTTAAGTTGTTAAGTTGCGTGTATTTGTGAGTGGTTATGTTGGGCATTACGCCACTTTTAGCAACAGTCCAGTAGAATGAAGGATGATGATGCCAGAATTGGGTTTGCATGTTGTATCGACTTGGGGAATCGAACCCGGGAATAGAACCCGGGTTGTCAAGCGGATGCACCACCAGGCCACACTACCCTCTCGTTGTGAGGCCTGAAAGTCAAGTCCCTCTATGTTCCTGTTCGTTGATGATCATAACCTGCCAACCGAAGGAATATTTCAGAAATATATTAGGTTGTAACTCAGTTATAATACATAACAGTATTATATAAATATGGACACGTATTAAGGAGTTTGGGAGGTTAATTTTCAACGAAAATAACTGGATGATTAGATGGAATATAAGAAAGAATTTCAACTTCTTTGTTCTCTGAATGCGACGTTTCGAAACAATGCTCGGGTGCCAGAAACGTCGCATTGGCAGAATAGGGAAGCTGAAGATCATACACCAACCCCTTCTTTATGTGTTTCCCTAGTCTGTCTCACAGTCCCTGAACCACATTATTTTCCCCACTGCCGAGCTCTCTCTGCAGTGCTAAAGCCCTAAATAAAGCAAGTCTAGAATTCCTCAGGTAGCCCCAATGCAGATGTTCTTAGTCTCTGAACCTCTGGTCTCCCTAGGACTCCTTTTCAATTTAAATGGGCTTGTTACTATCAAAATTATATATATTCAGAGACTAAGCATTAGTCTAGTGTTTCCCTTTCACCAATGTATTTCGGTTTTCAAACAGAAACTACTGTAGTTAAGAAAGGAAACCATGTAAATAGGTTGTGGCAAGATATGTAAATAGGTTGTGGCAAGATATGTAAATAGGTTGTGGCAAGATATGTAAATAGGTTGTGGCAAGATATGTAAATAGGTTGTGGCAAGACATGTAAGAAGGTTGTGGCAAGACATGTAAATAGGTTGTGGCAAGACATGTAAGAAGGTTGTGGCAAGACATGTAAAGGGGTTGTGGCAAGACATGTAAATAGGTTGTGGCAAGACATGAAAATAGGTTGTGGCAAGATATGTAAATAGGTTGTGGCAAGACATGTAAATAGGTTGTGGCAAGACATGTAAATAGGTTGTGGCAAGACATGTACATGTAAATAGGTTGTGGCAAGATATGTAAATAGGTTGTGGCAAGACATTTAAATAGGTTGTCTCAAGATATGTAAATGGATTGTGGCAAGATATGTAAATGAGTTGTGGCAAGATATGTAAATAGGTTGTGGCAAGCCATGTAAATAGGTTGTCTCAAGATATGTAAATGGATTGTGGCAAGATATGTAAATGAGTTGTGGCAAGATATGTACATGTAAATGAGTTGTGGCAAGATATGTAAATAGGTTGTGGCAAGACTTTTTAAATTCGATTGAAAATAAAACAGACACTATTAGAAACCTGGATCCGAAAATAATCCTCTTGGTCTTTCATGAAAAACGAAACGATGTTCTGAACTTGATATTTATCATAACAAAGGAATATATATATTCCAGAAAACTAGCAGATATACGTCGAACTCTTAAAAGTATCAAAGCGAAATTAAACCATAGTTACAGTCTCCATAAATGCAAAGCTTATTCTGTATGCAAATACCGCAAGTTCACGACTTTCTGGTCATCATCCACAACCTATTTACATAATCTATCCCATCTCACTTATCATGTTTGTTTTCATTGTGCTATGTATATGAATAGTGTTGTGTATTAATGATATAACTGTACCAATGCTAAAAGAAATAAAGTGAAAGGAAAAGTATGATCTTAACTCCAAGCGTGAAATGGTCAAAATCTCAACGTCCAACAAAATGAACGTGTTAGTTTACTTGAGTTGGACTCATTTTCATTTATCCTCTAGGAGACGCACTTCCGTAGTAGATGTATTACAAAATATAACTATAGACTGTACTCTCAAATTATTTTCTACTTGACACGAGAAATATACATTGACAAGTTTTCGAACCATGTTTGTGTTGGTATTCTCCAGAAACTTCTATACGTCCGGTATGATGGCAGCGAGAGAGTTTGTTCATATTGTAAGGAGGAGGTGGAAGATGAGTGCCATGTTTTACTGAACTGTCCATTGTATGAATAAAAGGTCTGTTTTAATTACCCAATGTAATGATGAATGTGGTATTTTTTTATGGTTTTAATGACAGTCAAAAGTTATATTACATCTTATCCAGCCCTATGTATGTTTTATTGCTGCCAAGACCTGCCATTTTATTCTTTCTAAGCGTAAGACTTATTTCATATGTCTGACTGCACATTTAGGTCATGACACCATTTGTATTATAATATCTGACTTTAACAGCGCACTATAAATTATCATACAGTGTCCTCATAACACTGTCACATATCTGGTCGCAATTAAATTATTGATCCAAGTGATAGACCAACATCATCTAAAAATTCGAGTTTTCCGATGGATGGTGAGTTGCTGATTCAGTCTTTTCAGACGGTTTTCATTTTCCTTGTAGACTCTTTTCCTCCTGGTAGGGGCTGCTCTGAAGTTGCTTGGGGGAGATTTTTGCCCTATTTGCCGTCTTTATTTTGCGGATGACCTCGATGAATCGAAAGACATTTTGGTGCCGGTGTGGCAGGGTCTTGTTCAACCCATCACCGTCGTTGTCGTCGTCGTAGGTAAGTCGGGGCGGTGGGGTAGGGTAGCCTAGTGGTTAAAGCGTTCGCTCGTCACCCTGAAGACCCGGGTTCGATTCCCCACATGGGTACAATGTGCGAAGCCCATTTCTGGTGTCCCCAGTCGTGATATTGCTGAAATATTGCTAAAAGCGGCGTAAAACTAAACTCAGTCACTCGTAGGCAAGTCCGGCAATTCTTCTGATCCAAGTCGTGCTTCAGGGTCTTCCTTGTACTGGAAGCTAGACCAAGGTCTGGCGTCTTATTGCCCCTTAGTAATGACAGAAGCAGCCTTTTCACCTCGAAGAGTCGGCCATTGCGTGAATGATGTACACATGGGTCCACAGATCAGGGCAAGAGGTGAAGGTGCCGCCCATGTGGCAGCTGACTATAGGTCCTCCAGTTGCTCACTTGTTTGAAAACACCAGCACCTTGTCACTGAAGAGGAGGAAGGGTCTATCATCAGGGGTCAACCTCCGATCTTGTCCGTGGATCTGCCGAGATGCTCGCCTATCTGTGTCGACACATGACGCTATTCGTGGACGGGAATGGCGGCAAAAGGCGAGCATCATCTTGTCTGGCAGTCACGTCGTTGTGAATGGTTTGCATAGTCCCCGTCTGGGTTGTCTCAGTTTGGAGATGAAGAAGCTTTTGCATTTACACGTGTTGGGTGGTAACCTTATTTAGATGGCCAAACCAGAACCACGATAGGTATATTTCATCAAGATACTCTATCAAGATATAACATCAGCTGTTAGACACTTTGGAAGTTTACCTGGAACGAAATACCCTCCAACCCACGCACTATACCAACCCTTCAGCTACCCCACCCGCTCCTCCAAAAAACCAAGATGATATATATATATCATATTATTTTATGGAGGAGCAAACTAATCAACACCCTCCCAACCCTTCCACCTTCCATCCCTTTAAAAGCAAAAGCCTGCCATATCCGGTGATTATATTCACCCAATCTATACTTTGATTTTTTGTTGTATAAATATGGAACTGATGCCGAACACGTATGTCTATTTGCGAATGTGGGGACAGTTGTGTTAACATATAGCACCTGTAGTCATGGCAACAAGGGAGATTCCTAAATCGGCATGCAACAAACAGCTTGATAACAACTTACATAATGGGACAAAGAAGCAAGGACGTCATTATAATGCAGGGGCGGACACAGCTTTTTGAGAAAATCGGGGTGCATATTTCATTTTTACCTGTTTTCACGACAGTTTCAATGGTCATTTAATGAACTTTCAGGACAAAAGGCAGTTTTCACTTCGAGATGTAATGTCAGATGAAACTTTCACATGTTTGGTAATCGTTGAGGTCTAAGTGTTTTAGAAAACAAAATTGGGAGATATCAGAATGGATAAACGAATTGTGACATACTCAAATTAACCTTATCCAGCTGACTTGGATGTTGAAATAAGACATTCCCGTTATTTGTAAGTCGAATTCGAGCAAAAACACGTGAATAAAGGACATGCGTATAAGACGATGTGGGTAGATGGGTGAGTGAACTGATGTGTGGGTGAGTGAGTCGTTGAATGAGTTAATGACCGAACGAACGACCCAGGCAGTTGGTAAGTGCAAGACACAGCAGCCGCACATATGTCACTCTTTTACGCCGCATATAGTCATGCAGAGTTGCGTCCCTTAGTAATGATGTTGGAGGGCGGAATTAATTGTTCCACGGTTATGTGATCGAATTCCAGAGAGTATGAACCTTGCAACTCAGCATCATACCTGTCTAGGTTGTTATTTTAAATTGACGCATCTTGATATACACATGTATATATCAAAATTTCAAAATACGCTTACAAGGGGTTATAGTGAAAACGGACCCGCGCCAAAACGGACCCCCAAAAATCGAGAAAACGGCCACCGCTCACGAGAAAACGGCCAGAAATTCATGTTGCTAAGCTGATGTCCCTGCCCTTCCTCCCACACAATCAACCAGGCCTGTCTTTGCCGAGATCATCAGCAGAGTGAAAGAACATGGGAAGATCTACGATCTGGCGAACTACGTCGAGAGACAATGGGTCTACAGTGGCACGTTCGGGACCCGATACATCTCCTCCTTCAACCAGTCGGTTCGCACAAACAACCACGTTGAAAGAAATATGCCAAACACATTGCTTTAAAACTTGGTAAAATCAATAAACACTGAATATAAACCTTTGTTTCAGTTTCGATATTTCAAAAGTATTTAATGTCCCCTTTGTAGTTTTAGGTTGGCATAGGCGATTAAATCAGAAGTGCGGGGAACAAGCCCTCAACATGTATAAACTGACAGGGGCGGATACAGCTTTTAGAGAAAGGAGGGGTGCACACTATTGAGAAAGGGGGTGGTGGTGGTGTGCAGACTTCATTTTCACGAGTTTCAATGGTCATTTAATAAACTTTCAGGACAAAGGGGGGTGGGGGGCACCCTTGGACCCCCACCTCTGGATCTGCCTATGACTGATACAATGTACTCGTGCTTCATCATGAGGCGAACACTAGACTAATGCTTAGTCTCTGAATATATATAATTTTGATAGTAACAAACAAGCCCATTTAAATTGAAAAGGAGCCCTAGAAGGACCAGAGATTCAGATATATATAGGGTGTGTTATATGAACAGAATCATGTAAACCAGACAGAGAGTTCGCCACCACCCTATGCAGCGGTTGTATATTCTTCCAAAGCACATAGGATCTGTTGAAACTACCGTCGTCGACACATGGCTAGACTAACGCTTAAGTCTCAGAATATATATAATTTGTATAGTAATAAATAAACCCATTTAGATTGAAAAGGAGTCCCAGTGAGATGGGAGATTCAGAACCTGAGGAAATTTAGACTTGCTTCATTTAGGGCTTTAGCATTGCAGAGAGGGCTTGGCAGTAGGGAATATAATGTGGTTCAGGGACTGGGAGACAGACTAATGCTGCCCCTCAACACTGTCCTGCTGGAGGAGAAGAAATTGAGAGCTTACATCCGTGAGAAAGCAACACTGAAGCAAACCGAACTGTTTGCAGCTTGGTCATTGTTTAAGGATGACAAAATCACCGAAGGAGAACTGCTGACGAAAATGCAGTAATATCCATGAACCAGTCATCGATATGTTAACTTTTAAATCAAAGAAAGAAGAGAATGTGAGAAAGGAAAATTAAAATGTGAGAGACAGTGTTATCATTGTTATATTTTTATGATATTGAATAATCGAGTCTGGACCAGACAATCCAGTGATCAACAGCATGAGCATCGATCTGAACAATTAGGAACCGATGACGTGTCAACCAAGTCAGCGAGCCTGACCACCCGATCCTGTTAGTCGCCTCTTACGACAAGCTTGGGTTACTGAAATTAAATATTCTAACCCGGACCTTCACGGGTCCTTCCCAGTGAAAACTGACAGAAAATGAACTTTGTTTCCTTTGAAGTATATTTCATTGAATTGTTTCTTATGTATATGACAACATAGCCAGCTGAATCAGTATTCATTTTCAACTGAAGAAATTTTAACTTATCGACCTATACACTTGCTTGGATTTTTTTTCTGATATGCTTGTTTCAGCACATGTCATCGGTTCCCAATTGCGCAGATCGATGCTCATGCTGTTGATCACTGGAATGTCTGGTCCAGACTCACTCCCGAGAAAACTTGTTTCAGGATCTGCATGAGGGTCAATGATCTTCAAATTTCTGATGTTTGCTTATTCGCAAACGGTCGGAACAGGTACAAATTCCTTGGATGTTTATTTTTTTCAAAAAATTAGACAAAGCAAATTTTGAATTTTTTTTATTTTATTTAATCTTAAAACATCTCCCTAGAAGAGGTTAGAATAAGTATTAGGTTATCCGTATTTTTTCTGTATTTCCAGTCTCCGATCCGTCCTGAATTTTCATTGGATGTACATAAATGAAAAGTATTCCTATCGTAATTTTTTCAACAGCTGCGGAAATTTACGCCGTGATGTGATATAAGAAAGCGGACTGAGGATGATCTTTCTTGATCTATATTTATTAAAATATTACCTAAACTGATCGACATAAAAATGTATTTAAAGACAAATACCATGTGATCCAGATTTTCTAATTTCATAAAATAGGTTACACAATTAATAAAAAAAACCATTTTGTTATCTTAATAATAATTTTTATGCATTCCTTTTCGCCAGCCCGCTCTCTCGATGCTTGATGTTAGAGATGAGAAAAACTTACCAAAATTCGGATGGCCTTGTCGAGCTTAATATCAGCATATAACCTGGTAATCACTCGCGAAGGAAACTAATTAATATGTCACACAAGGAAGGGTGTTAATGGGAACGTCTATAAACACCAACATTATTACTTTACTTCCAGTGAATGACGATGGGTGGGGTAATCATCTTACTGCATCTTGTGAATGTAGTTGTAATATGATGAGCCTCCTGTGTGGACAATGTATGATAACCGGAGATATTTATTTAGGATGACAAAGTGAATCAGGCATCTACTCTGTCAAGTCCGTGTAATGGCCATCGGTCCCGAGTTAACGACTGGTCTTCGGGGTTGACGTGAGGGATTAAATGTGTTTGGTTCTGGATATACCACCTGACTGACTGACTGAATATGGTTTTACGCCGTTTTTAGCAATATTCCAGCAATATCACGGCGGGGGACACCAGAAATGGGCTTCACAAATTGTACCCATGTAGGGAATCGAACCCAGACCTTCGGCGTGTGTGTGTGTGTATATAAATAGTATTTCAGTTTCTACTTATAACTGATTTGTGTATGTGTAGACTTGGTCTCGTCGCTATATGGCTGAAATGATGCCGATGCACACTAAACTGTTAACTCACTCCTCACACTCTCAGTGCTACGATTGTCGGATGTCTTTGATAAAATGATGGAATCGTCTCAGAGCTGTGGTCGCTTTGTGAATCGGCCCTGGTAGCTTGACGTTGTTTCAGCATTTGCATTATTATAGGGTTTTGTTCATTGTATACATGTATTACGACTTGTATGACTGACTGACTGAGTTTGGTTTTACGCCGCTTTTAGCAATATTCCAGCAATATCACGGCGGGGGACACCAGAAATGGGCTTCACTCATTGTACCCATGTGGGGATTCGAACCCGGGTCTTCGGCGTGACGAGCCAACGCTTTAACCACTAGACTACCCCACCGCCCCGTCAACGAATTAATACACTGGTCCATGTTATGTGCATTGATTTGATGTACTTACGTGTCACGAATTTCACACTTGCATTTTAGCACTAGAGTGATCAATACTCAATTTAAATATTAATGATGATGTTGATACCAGCAACTAGAACAATGTAGTCATATAAATCACATAAAGTCGTGTGTCTTTTTAATGATAGACTATGCATGTGAAAATAGAGTGAGTGAGTAAGTTAATTTTTACGCCGCTTTCAGCAATATAGGGCAATATAAGGGCGGGGAACACCAGAAATTGGCTTCACACATTGTACTCATGTGGGGAATCGAACCCGGGTCTTCTTTGTGACAAGCAAACGCTTTAAACCTGAGGTAGCCTTGCTTTAAGGCTGTACTGAATGCTGAACACACGGATGTATAGTAATTCTATCCTTCGAAGAGGCAAGTCTAGACAGTATCTATTATTAAAATTATTATTTAAACTATTAATTTTTACCTTAGAGACTTATGCAAGTCTACCCCCTAGGCTACCCACCGTCCGATGTGAAAATAGAGTTTACATTAGATTATTTTGCTATGACTTAGGTTCTCTTCAAGTCATATAACGTTTTGTCACAGTGACAGGTGTGAGTATTTACTGATTCCCTGAACTGCTGCGCGGAACCCCCTGGCTATTTAGAAAGGTCACGTCTGGTCCCTCACACGTAACGTTGTCACCCTCGCTTCCTTGTGTGCACAGGAAACTCGGCACGTCCGTCTGTCCTTGTGACTCGGAAGTTGGCCGTCGTGACCTTTCACCCTCGCAGGGGTCAGGCAACGTGAAGGTACACGAGAGGTCAGTGTTTGCGGAAGGGGTGACGATGACGGCGAGTTACGTCACTGGAACGTGCCGTCAACCGCGTGAATGTGTGGGCGGAGATAGCCTCGGAACCCTGGACAGCCTCTCATCTGGTCTTGTGGTGAAGCATTATTCACCTATTACATGTGGCAATACTATTTTTACGCTTGAGTAATCAACTAAAAAACATAATGGACTGGAGTGTTCACAGATGCTCGTTTAACGTCTTTTGTGACGATGGGCGTCTGTATGCCAAGTTCTGTTTTAGTGTGACTTGGGAACATCAGCGTGACATGTCTCTGTTTATTATTGCTTTGTTTGTTTGCTTGTTTGTTCGTACTTTATCACAACGCTCAGCAATGTCCCTTCTTTATGTATAAAAGTGGAGGCTGGACCAGACAAGTCAGTGATTGACACAATTAGCATCCATCTGCGAAACTGGGTTACGATGACATGCGTGTTCTAGAGACCCGAATACCCGATAAGTGGGCTTACACAAGTGTCTGAGATAATTGTTAATAGCTGAAATGATAATTTCTTAAAAATAATTAATAACAGACTGGCGTTTATCCGCTAATCTAAACTTACCTCAGTGTGTAAATGGTAGAATTACTATACATCCATGGGCTTAGCATTCAGTACTGCCTTGTAGCGAGGCTAACATCTTACCAAAAACATGTGTTGCAGAAGACCAATCTAAGATCTAACCAGGATCTTCACGTAGTCTATATTTAATGGAATATGTAAGTATATATACTAAATGATGTCTTTGTTCCCATACGTCCCCGAGGCCATTCCACAAGTGATAGTCCGTCGTTAGGCGTCGTAACTCCCTCACGTTTACAATGACTCCAAACAGGGCCACGTCAGCCGTAGCTCCCTTATATTACGTTTACAATAATTGCCAGCACCGCTACGCCAGTCGTAACTCCTTTACGTTTACAATAACTGCCAGCAACGCTTCGCAAGTCGTAACTCCTTTACGATTGCAATGACTCCCAGCAGGGCTACGTCAGTCGTAACTCCCTTACATTTAGAGTAACAGGGCTACGCCAGTCATAACTCCCTTTCCTTTACAATAACTGCCAGCAGCGCCAGGCCAGTCGTAACTCCCTTAAGATTGCAATGACTCCCAGCAGGGCTACGTTAGTCGTAACTCCCTTCCGTTTGGAGTAACAGGACTACGCCAGTCGTAACTCCCCTACGATTGCAATGACTCCCAGCAGGGCTACGTTAGTCGTAACTCCCTTCCGTTTGGAGTAACAGGACTACGCCAGTCGTAACTCCTTTACGATTGCAATGACTCCCAGCAGGGCTACGTCAGTCGTCACTCCCTTACGTTTGGAGTAACAGGGCTACGCCAGTCGTAACTCCCTTACGATTGCAATGACTCCCAGCAGGGCTACGTTAGTCGTAACTCCCTTACGTTTACAATGACGCCCAGCAGGGCTACGTTAGTCGCAACTCCCTTACGTTTACAATGACGCCCAGCAGGGCTACGTTAGTCGTAACTCCCTTACGTTTACAATGACGCCCAGCAGGGCTACGTTAGTCGCAACTCCCTTACGTTTACAATGACGCCCAGCAGGGCTACGTTAGTCGTAACTCCCTTACGTTTACAATGACTCCCAGCAGGGCTACGTTAGTCGTAACTCCCTTACGTTTACAATGACGCCCAGCAGGGCTACGTTAGTCGCAACTCCCTTACGTTTACAATGACTCCCAGCAGGGCTACGTTAGTCGTAACTCCCTTATGTTTACAATGACGCCCAGCAGGGCTACGTTAGTCGCAACTCCCTTACGTTTACAATGACTCCCAGCAGGGCTACGTTAGTCGCAACTCCCTTACGTTTACAATGACTCCCAGCAGGGCTACGTCAGTCGTACCTCTCATACGTTGAGGACGACTCCTAATGGCCCTGCTATGGAGGAACGGAAACACGTTTCACGCTCAAACTCAAAGACGCAATGAATGATGCATGACAGCACTTAATCGCTGAAATGAAACTATTTAGAGTTTCTTTTGCTCTAAAATGTCCTTTGACATAAACCGAAAAAACCCCAGAAAATATCTGCACTTGTATCAAGTAGCCCCCTTTTCCAGCATACCCTAACGTTAAACGTGTTACAGGGAAACAATGGGTTCAAATGACTTACACGTCTCAGGAGGTGTCAAATAACACTTGTAGTATAAGAAACCAGAGGAATATCTTCATTTCAAGAAACCGTTACAGGACAAGAAACTGAAGACATCCAGAAACCCCAGTTTTGCAGATCTGCTTGAACAAAGACACACCCAGCTGACTATATATCTGGGCGGTGGGTTAGCCCGGTGGTCAAAGCGTTCTCTCGTCACGCTGCAAACCCGGTTCGATTCCCCCAATGAGTTTCTTGTTTCTACAGTCGTCGTGATATTGGAAGATGCACTCAACTAATCACTCGCTCACTCACTCTCGTTCACCTGCTGTTAGTTTGTATTTTAACTTCGCCGAGTGGTCCTTATTGATCTCACGCTGATATCATGCTCTGAGTCTCGCCGAAGACCCGGGTTCGATTCCCAACATGGGTACAATGTGTGAAGCCCATTGCTGGTGTCCCCCGCCGTGATATTGCTGGAATATTGCTAAGAGCGGCGCCTGGTGCTGTGCTCGAAGCTCAGGTCACAAATCGGTGAAGTTAAGCAGCGTCGAGCTCGGAGAGTCCTTGGATGGGTGACCGTGTTTGGCAGCTTGACTCCTGAGAGTTTCTAGGACTTGAGTCCTGCCTCACAACGAAGCACATGTGACACATGTGGTCTCACCTTAGGCAAGTGAGTTTGTTCAAAATTGTCTCTGTTCACCCAGCAGGAAATGGGTACCCGGTGGAAAAAGTCATATGACTATAACCTTCTAGCGCCTAACAGGCAGCTTGGGTCTTCCGGGGTAATAATGTGCTGTGCCTTGATTGTTAGCGCTATGAGCATACCTAGTGTGGAGTTTGGCGCTATATAAATGGACACATTATTATTATTATTAAAACCCAACTCACTCACTCACTCACTTACGCAAAGAGCAGCCGTGTTTTCAAGCCTTTCTTTAAAGATGGGAATAGTTAGCAGAAACCTGATATTAATCTGTCGCAAAGTCGTGTCTGAAATGTCTAAATTGGACTTCAGTTGAATGGCCCCGGGCGTTACAGAAGTAATCTGTAATTAAAGTCCACTCAATGACTCCCCTCTGGGTTTCCTGGTAAATGAGTAGTCAGCGCGTGTCACATTCACACCGAGTGAGTTGGAAAGGATCAATAATTCAAGAATAATCGACCCCTTAAATTTGTCAAATTTGCGAAACAATATCCCGCCTTTCCCAAATCCTGTTTCAAATCCCCTGTGACAATTATGGCCAAAATTTGCATCGTGGAGAGATTGATATTGCCGACATAATTGTGTATTTAATTTTCACTGGGAACTTCCCATATCCTTGATTATGAATACAGAATAAATTACATTTTAAGGATGTTTAATATTGTTTTCAACCTGGGACCCTGCCACGATGAAGGTTCGAACTGACCTGGTTGTGTTATCAGTGGGAGTGCTTTCAGTTTGACCTGATTATGAATGAATTTTAATTTCATTTAAATCTTTTCAGGAGTCAAGAAGAGGAATTAATTTTGTCATATTTTACATTTGGTTCATATTGCAAATACAGCTTAAACAAACATAGCTGCGATCAGTTTGTTGTAGACGTATCACTCATCATCATCCTCGTTGTCGTCGTCGTCATCATCACCATAATCATCATCGTCGTCATTATCATCATCATCGTCGTCATTATCATCATCATTATCATCGTCGTCCTCGTCGTCGACCTCGTCGACGTTGTCATCATCATATACATTATTAATATGCTTATACACTTTGTGTCAGCATTATTCTACATGTCATTGAGTTACTGGGGTTTAACGCCGTTTAATTATAAGCCAGTATTTCAGTTATGTCACGATGATGCCAGAGAAAAGCCCTAAGAGGACCATGCCCGAGACGTTATCACTCACTGAAACACATGACCATAGGTATTGACTTGGCAAACATAAATCAGACAAAGTGACTCCTTTCATCCACAACGCGGTCTGAGCTCTAAGAATATGGCAGCTTCCTGTAATATAAAGTAACAAGTGTAGCACTCAGATTGATTCGCACGACGGCCGGCTATCGTAAGTTCGTGTCAGAGTATACAACCATGAGGCGTGGGTGAGTGAGTGAGTGGATGAGTGCGTGGAGGGTTTTACGTTGATAAGTGAGTGAGTGAGTGAGTGAGTGAGTGAGTTTAACCCTACTTCCACATTTACCACCTGCGCAAAGAGACCTACGTCGCATCGCTTGAACAAACCGTCGGGTTTGGAACAAGGCAAGGATTATCATAAAAGACATTCTTGGATTCGAAGCCCCTAACAATGGATTTGACACAACTAAGGGACGCAACTCTGCAGGGGGAATTAATGATGCTCTAACCAGTCGACACCAAATACATCGTTCTACGTTCTAAAATGAATTTAAGTGTGAGTCAGTTAATACTTATAGTTATATCGCCACTTTTTCACATATATAGTGACTAAACATGTTATACATTAGCAATATATTGTAGACCTGTCAACAAAGGACAGTAAAAGAGCAAGAGCATGGCAGATATAAAACTAGTCCGCTTACATCAAAATACGCCTATTCGTAATAATGCAATTTGAAAATGGGCCAGATCACCAGCAGCCAAAGTGAGGTCACTACACCCAGGATACTGGATAGTTACGTTTGTACAACTGGAGGAGGGTTATTTAATTCCCCTCTCCACACTGAAAGAACTTTCAAGAAATAAAGGACATTCTCATAATTATTCTTTATATATTTAGATTAAGGCAAAAAGGGCAAATTATGGGGAAAAACTTACCTAAGAAATTGGTTACTTTTACAATATTAATAGGATTGTCTTCTAAACATCTCAGTTTGGTTTATATTTTCTACATGACTGAATACAATTAGTTTTGGATTTTGAACATTTTCTAAACACGATTTATTGATTTTGTTTAAGCATACAATTTTCAAACTACGTTGATAGTTACACTGTGCACTGTCCCTCTCCTAATACAAGAATGCAGATAAAACCTTCACCGAATAATTTACGGAAATGAGTCTGATGAATCATTGAACGCCTGCACAGAGTACGGAGTTTTAAGAAAGAAAGTGTTTAGTTCATCAAAGCGTTGCAGGTGAGAGAAAAGACTAGGGAAGGGCACTTATATTTGTGCTACTTCCTTCAGAAACTCCACAGGTCTCTAGGGGGTAAACATGTATCTTGATACCAAGGCAACTGTGTCCAAATTTCACACGATCGTACAAATACACCTATATCGGTATCAGTGGAACAACACCTTTACCGTCATTCAGGTGGGAGTCATGTCTGATATCTCCGTGGTGTAGTGGTTAGAGCGTCCGCCCGGAGAGCGGAAGGTGACGGGTTCGATCCCCGACCGCGTCATACCAAAAGACGTTAAAATATGGTACTTGTTGGTCCCTGCCTGACGATTGGTGTTAATGGGTACAACAAGGACTGGTCGGCTCGGAGTCAGTATAATGTGTCTGAGGGGGTATTCATGGTTAACTGCGCCATGCTATCTCATTGGGCTAGCACTATAAAACTAGCTTATGTCTCGGCTTTAATCTTAAAGGTCACATGCAACGTAAAACACAACTTTCCAGATTCTGATACCTTTCGGTATGGACTTAACGAAACAAATCGTCAAAAATGCAAATTCAACTTATAAAGTTGAAAAATAACGCGATGAAAAAAAACGCGCGAAATCGTAGTTCAAACGTTTCACTAATTTTCCCCAGACTTTTCTGGGGAAAACGGGTTTCAACAGCTGGGCTGCGCTCATAGCACGTGCGCGTGAAATAGGTTCGCGCAACTTGGAAGCGGGTTGTCTGGTGAATACTCGGGAGAGGCATTGGTGTGAGCTATTTTTCTAATGTTTTGTTGATATCTCACAGGCGCGAGCTTTTTATATGTTATGACAGTAAATTAACTGTTTATATAATTTCACCACACGTTCTTCTTACTTTCTCAGTTCGATACTTAAAAGCAATGTCATTATGTAGCGTTGACAGAATTTCTAACTGTGATATAGATATGTCGTTGTCACAGACAAAACTCAATATCTTGTTTTATTGACATCTGTGTGTCTGCCTGCCTGTCTGCTAATGACAATATTCAATACACATCTGCTATCACTGACCACATGCAATTTGAACTTAACACCAATCAGGCTATACAGAAGAAGAAGAAGAAGAAGAAATATAGTTTATTAATGTGTCACATGCTGCAGAACATTAAAAAGGACGGTACATTATTGCGAGAGTTTAAAAGCAGCATCCGGCCATAAGGCCTATGAGACACAAATATCACAGTTGTAGAAAACATTAGTAATAAAATCACACCCACACATACACACACGCAGGCCGAACTGTATACACAAACACAAAACGCATACACCTTCACACACCCACACGCACGCACACATACACGTACACACACACACACACGAGCGCACGAGCCTACAGACAGACACCTACGACAGACAGACCCACATACACGCGCACGCACGCGCACACACTTACACTTTCTTACCTAAAATGCATAAATTACATAAATAACAAACATGTTGACGTTATTGTTATAAGTACATTGTAGAGTTACCTATTCTACAGAAATATTCCGGCGCCTAAACATAGTATGGACGAGTGCGGCAAGGGGCTTTACGAACTGGTTATTTGTAAGTAAGAATACCATTTTATCTACTGCTGACATAGATGAGAGTGTAGGATGGACACTGGTTATTTCCTTCCTAAGATTATATCTGAGATCTGAATAATAATCACAGTTAACCAGAAAATGTAGTTCATCTTCAACGGCATTGCTACTACAGCGAGTACACACCCTTTCATGAAGGGGAGACTTCGGACGAGAATATCTACCCAATTCTACCTCTAATGGCAAAGTGCCACAACGGAATTTGCTCAAGATACTACGATGTGACCTAGGTAGAATTGTTTCAACATAATGTTCAACTTGTAAAAAATCTTTAAAAAGACGATAAGTACGTAATTTATTTCCGTTGTCCTGCCCTTTATCATTCCAGAGCCCAGAAAACCAATCAAAACTGTCTAGCGCCTTAAGGTGTTCTTTAGCCGCAACAAACTCCTCGTGTGAAATACTAAACAGATCATTTATAGGTAAATGAAAACTAATTAATAATTTATGAGCTCCACTATACCAAGATCTCCTCCAATTAAATGACCATCTGCTAATAACGCTGGGTATTCTGCTAAATTCAAGTAACTGGAGTTTACGCCAAAGACGAAGAACCTCAATTTTTTGTTTGGTATACTGAGAAACCCAGCCCATTTCGCCACGAACTGCTAAATTTGGAGTTTTTCTAGCGACGGCTAAGAAGAATCTGGCTGCCCGATGTTGAACTGCATTAATTCAGCTATACTGCCGTGTTCCCCAAATAGCGGCTCCATATGAAAGAATGGGCTGAACAAGATTATCATATAACTTATTATAAACTTTATAATCCATACCTTGTAAGCACAACAGTAGGTAATGACCATAAACAAAATGCATTGATTTATGGCCCGAGTTCGGTCTCTGTCACATTATGTAATTACACAGACAGGCAGGTGTGATACTTGAACACATGACATGTTATGATGTCTGTTGATTGCAAAATTTTATACACAAAAAATGAGCATGTATTTACAAAACTCAACATCTCTACATATACACACACAATAAGCCGTGAGGGCATATGCAAATGAACCAGCCGTTACACTTGAGTGCACACCCACCCGCTCTGACTGGGTTCGGTATCCCGGCTGCTTCGTTTCTTGGGAAGTAAACCGAAGTACACAATATTGCACTTTTGATTTGCGATTGTACGCTTATAATTTTGTTTATATGTTTTTTCATAACCAGCAATGTATATTATGTGTCACGAATAAGTGATAATGGTGCTTTAATTATGTTTGATTTTTTGGTTGCATGTGACCTTTAAGTACGACGTTAAACACCATTTCACCTCACCTCATGTCTGATATAACATCCGTTTTTACATGCCCGGGATTGAACAATGTGGTACACTATACGATATTGCGTTAAAGAGAGAGGGAGAGAGAGAGGGTCGGGGTCACTCTAGAGTACATCAGTTCTAGGATCAGGTCACTCTAGAGTACATCAGTTCTAGGATCAGGTCACTCTAGAGTACATCAGGTCACTCTAGAGTACATCAGGTCACTCTAGAGTACATCAGTTCTAGGATCAGGTCACTCTAGAGTACATAAGTTCTAGGATCAGGCCACTCTAGAGTACATCAGTTCTAGGATCAGGCCACTCTAGAGTACATCAGTTCTAGGATCAGGCCACTCTAGAGTACATCAGTTCTAGGATCAGGTCACTCTAGAGTACATCAGGTCACTCTAGAGTACATCAGGTCACTCTAGAGTACATCAGTTCTAGGATCAGGTCACTCTAGAGTACATCAGTTCTAGGATCAGGCCACTCTAGAGTACATCAGTTCTAGGATCAGGCCACTCTAGAGTACATCAGGTCACTCTAGAGTACATCAGGTCACTCTAGAGTACATCAGGTCACTCTAGAGTACATCAGTTCTAGGATCAGGTCACTCTAGAGTACATCAGTTCTAGGATCAGGTCACTCTAGAGTACATCAGTTCTAGGATCAGGCCACTCTAGAGTACATCAGTTCTAGGATCAGGTCACTCTAGAGTACATCAGTTCTACAATCAGGTCACTCTAGAGTACATCAGTTCTAGGATCAGGCCACTCTAGAGTACATCAGTTCTAGGATCAGGCCACTCTAGAGTACATCAGTTCTAGGATCAGGCCACTCTAGAGTACATCAGTTCTAGGATCAGGTCACTCTAGAGTACATCAGGTCACTCTAGAGTACATCAGGTCACTCTAGAGTACATCAGTTCTAGGATCAGGTCACTCTAGAGTACATAAGTTCTAGGATCAGGTCACTCTAGAGTACATCAGTTCTAGAATCAGGTCACTCTAGAGTACATCAGTTCTAGGATCAGGTCACTCTAGAGTACATAAGTTCTAGGATCAGGCCACTCTAGAGTACATCAGTTCTAGGATCAGGTCACTCTAGAGTACATCAGTTCTAGAATCAGGTCACTCTAGAGTACATCAGTTCTAGGATCAGGTCACTCTAGAGTACATCAGTTCTAGGATCAGGCCACTCTAGAGTACATCAGTTCTAGGATCAGGCCACTCTAGAGTACATCAGTTCTAGGATCAGGTCACTCTAGAGTACATCAGGTCACTCTAGAGTACATCAGTTCTAGGATCAGGTCACTCTAGAGTACATCAGTTCTAGGATCAGGTCACTCTAGAGTACATCAGTTCTAGGATCAGGTCACTCTAGAGTACATCAGTTCTAGGATCAGGTCACTCTAGAGTACATCAGTTCTAGGATCAGGCCACTCTAGAGTACATCAGTTCTAGGATCAGGTCACTCTAGAGTACATCAGTTCTAGAATCAGGTCACTCTAGAGTACATCAGTTCTAGGATCAGGTCACTCTAGAGTACATCAGTTCTAGGATCAGGCCACTCTAGAGTACATCAGTTCTAGGATCAGGCCACTCTAGAGTACATCAGTTCTAGGATCAGGTCACTCTAGAGTACATCAGTTCTAGGATCAGGTCACTCTAGAGTACATCAGTTCTAGGATCAGGTCACTCTAGAGTACATCAGTTCTAGGATCAGGCCACTCTAGAGTACATCAGTTCTAGGATCAGGCCACTCTAGAGTACATCAGTTCTAGGATCAGGCCACTCTAGAGTACATCCGTTCCGGGATCAGATCACTCTAAAGTACATCCATTCTAGGATCAGGTCACTTTACAGTGTATCGGGGTGGATCATCTAGTCCTTTGAAAAATGTCTATTCATTGCAAAACCGAGAGGGCCTTAGATAAATTTGCCTTTTTGATGAAACCTGCAAACATGGACGACACCTATTTTACCCACCAATGAACTAATGATGATGAACCGTGGAACACGTAGATCCGACCGTTATCTGGAGTAAGAGTCAAGTAAACGGGGGCTCTGGATTAACGGAATCCTGTTTTGATGAGGCTTAATTCTATCGAGTTTGTTGTACCAGTTTATACATAACATCGTTCCAAAGACTTTGTTGCTCAAGAATATTTAATTACATTTTTACCGAAACCCAGCTCGGTTGTGAAAACATCCTACAAGACAACGCCGGAAGCACGTGACAACATGTCAGTTGTTGACAAAGACGGTGTCTACACTGTGGGAGACATCAATCGTGATCATCACGCCATCGGCATCCGCATGCATCATTAATGATCTTGTGAATTCTGAACATGATTGAATGTCCAATATGCCCAAACCCTTTGCACAGGGCGTGGGAAGACACAGAGCGTCAGGGAATGGGCTGGCATTGTGTCTCTTCTTCGATGTCATATGACGTCTTTGTGTTATATGTTTTATACGCTGTCGTCACTATTAAAGCGAATTTACAAATAACCATGCGTTATTGTATAGAAACATGCTAAATAAATTTGTTTTGTTTTTGCAATATAGTCGACGCTGCTGCTGTTAACGATGTCGGTGCCAGTGCTAGTGCTAGTGCCAGTGCCAGTGAGGGCGTTGACAACGACATCGACGCCGACAATGACGATGACGATTTATGTTTATTATCCTGATGATACATTTTATCTGTGTTCGTCTTTCGTATGGAGGCTTTATTACGAGACTGGCTGACTGAGTTTAGTTTTACGCCGCTTTTAGCAATATTCCAGCAATATCACGGCGGGGGACACCAGAAATGGGCTTAACACATTGTGCCCATGTGGGGAATCGAACCCGGGTCTTCGGCGTGATGAGCCAACGCTTTAACCACTAGGCTACCCCACCGCCCCTTTATTACGAGAAAGAATAATAGAAGTTTGGTCACACCACTGGTTTTATTTTGCGAACAACATCCAGCGGCTGGAGTGTGAGTGAGTGAATGAGTGAGTGAGTGAGTGAGTGCTATATGACGGCGGTCTGTAAATAATCAGGTCGGGACCAGACAATCCAGTGATAAACAGCATGAGCATTGATCTACGCAACTGGGAACCGATGACATGTGTCAACCAAGTCAGCGAGCCTGATCACCTGATCCCGTTAGTCGCCTCTTACGACAAGCATGGGTTACTAAAGATCAATTCAAACCTGGATCTTCACGCGTCTGTTGTAGTGGTAGTAGTAGCAGCAGCAGTATTAGTATTAGTAGTATTAGTATTAGTGTAGTAGTAGTAGTAGTAGTAGTAGTAGTAGTAGTAGTAGTAGTAGTAGTAGTAGTAGTTTACCATTAATGTGGTTATTGTTGGTTTAATGTTGATCTGACCACCTCCGTAGTCTGGTTGGTAGAGTGCCAGCCAGTTGACTGACAGGGCCGGTGGTTCGAACCCTTGCTGCGTCTTACAAAAATACGTAAAAAGATGGTATTTGTTGTTACCCTGCCTGGCATTCGGCATTTAGGGGAGACAAGAGGTGACGTGAGGTGGAATTGGGTTTAACGTCGTGCTTGAGAATATTTCGCTCATATGACGACGTGCATGTGTTTGCATGTGTATGTGCGGCTGCTTGTACTAGCCCAGACTTAAGCTGGTTTTATAGTGCTAGCCCACTGAGATACCATGCCGCAGTGAAGCATGAATACCCCACTCAGACATTATACTGACTCCGAGCCGACCAGTCCTTGTTTTACCCATTAATGCTGAGCGCCAGGCTGGGACCAACAAGTACCATATTTTAACGTCTTTTGGTATGACGCGGTCGGGGATCGAACCCGCGACCTTCCACTCTCCGGGCGGACGCTTTAACCACTACACCAAGGAGGCGGTTAGGGGATACAAAAAGCAATAGTCGGTCGGAAGTATGTATAATGTGTCTGAGGGGGGCCAAACCATGGCAGGAGCTCTCTCTGTGTGAGTTAACAATTCAAAACAGGCACACCGCCACACAGGTAATACTTACGCACGCACACACGCACACACGCACACACGCACGCACCCACGTATTGCGAAAGTACAATAACCTTGAACGCGATGTGAACCTCCGTTTCACCTCACATTATTGTTGTTCTAATTGAAGTGATGTTGATCTCCTGCTGGATCTGTGTCACATCAGTTGTTTCACAACAAAGCATTTCATTATGATCCAACTAATTGGACACTTGATGACATAACAGCCATACACGCGCAATAGCTTGGAGAAAACCATTCCAACCGAACTGCAATTAACGATGGCACCATCTGTATCAGGTACACAGAGAGAGACGAATAACGTTATCTCAATGATATTCCCACAGAAATCTTTTTGGCAGAAGTGCAAATTAATAAATTGTTTTCAAATGGTTACATTTTTCATTATCGATGCACGCATATCCCGCCTCCCTTCCAGAGATTAAACTCTACAGGAATACAGTCTGCTAGCATCAAATCTTTAATATTTCTTTTGTCTTGTCAGAATTCATTTTAATGTTTTAGCGAATCAATTAACTCTTTTCTTCGGCGCACGATGCGTAGTGAGAACAGATGGCGTCAGTTGACCTGAAGGTGAAGGTCACAATATTTATCAGCGCGAGATGTACCCCTGCCATGCTGTAAACCCTATGAAAGCAATTAAGGTGTACTGGTCTCAAACGGTCACTCACCTTTGTTGTTATTGGCAAGGTATCAATGCATTGAAATCTGCATCTGTCACTTATGCCAACAGACAGGGCAAATGCTCCATGTACAATCAGCAGGTTTGTGGGATCGCTTTCTCTCATATGCTGAACGTGTGCTGTTTTTATCAAGATGGCATTAGATCAGTTGTGACAAATATGTTTTGGGAGAGTTTAGTGGCCATGTATTTCTGAACAGTTTGCTATTTTACCTTTATCGTCTGCTGAAGTTATTATATCATATTGATTTGAATTCCGTTATGATTTCATACACATAGATATTTCTCTGCTATTCCTCACTACCAAACCATTGGTCATCTTTGCATCGACCTCTTTATGTATTTAAGTTCATTAGTAATCTTTTCGGTTCAGGTTTCCTCCAAATTTTCAGCAAAGAAACATTTATCTTGTACAAATAATACTGAACTTATGGAATTTCAATTGGAGTATTTTGGTTTGATTCAATGTTTGTTGCTTAACGCCACACTCAGCAATATTCCAGCTATATGGCGGCGGTCGGTAAATAATCGAGTCTGGACCAGACAATCCAGTGACTAACAGCATGAGCATCGATCTACGTAATTAGGAAACGAAAACATATGTCAACCAATACCTGGAGTATTTAGAGGTTCAATACAAGTAGACTTCAGAGTCTCAGATGTTAGTCATTTTCTACCAAACGAAGCACAGAAATAGCGATGTACGACCGGAATGGGAATCAACAAAACGTAAATATTTGAATACATTGTTAAAACCATATGTTAGTTACACCGTACTCATTTACATAAAGCTTTTCTACAAAATCAGACAAATGCAACCTAACAATCTCGGAATAACGCCAACGACAGCGTGTCACATGAAAATCGATATTGAGCGTGGAAAGTCTTCGGTAACAAAATAATTACTGCAGGGGTCTCTTACTAGCACCCTCACAAAGGTTCTATCCACCCTCAATACGGCGACCCCACCCCATTCATAAAACACTCAGGTTTATGACTTCCGACACACGTCCGCCATGCTTGTTTCTTCCGTGAGGCGCTGCACGTGCATAAGAGCTAGACCCATTAACCGAAAATTAATACCAAATATTGATTTATGAAATCTCTAAATCCAACAATAACACGATGTCCAATTTTGTCCACGTATAATACTGTTCCCGCTCTTCAGTTAAAATTTCCCGTAATGGCTTTTGTCTTCGACCAAGCTGTTGCGCTCGCTCTTAAGTGATGAATTCGTCTATAAAACAAAGAGACATGATTTCAGATCGATTTTCTTTGTCTCTTCTTTGTAAAAACACAATTTGTGTTCTTAAAGGCGAGCGGTTCTTTTCAGATAATGCAACATGGGCGCTGTTGCAGCTGAGACGATGCAAGAATACTTTCATGTGCGACATGCGGGTATTGTCGCTTTTATTCTTGCACGCTTTGTTTTAATTGAAACGGGAAGCGAATGAACATATAGGAAATATGGTTGACTGGCAAAAGCAATATTTGTTCAATATGCTCATTGCCCGTACAATAATGACAACATCTGGGATATATTATTTCTAATTGATATGCATTTACTTAGAATTTTCACATTTTGCAACAATAATGGTTAACGAGATCAACCGACAATAACAGTTGAATTTAGAAATGAAACAAAATGTCGAGAGGTTCTGGTGGGGGGTTGGGACGTTTGAGGGGTGGGTGGGTTGTATTACAAAGGATGGATGTATCTCCATATAATCTGGGCGTTCTGTACTTACGCTGATTGAAAACAGCAAATATTAAGATTTAACATCTGGACCAAAGATTCATTGTAGGTTTAGTGTTTCACGTTAATATGTTTTATAACAAAACATATGTTCAAAATGTATCATATATTTGTCAGGATTTTCGTGAAGTGAGAACTTCCTTTTGCTATCAAATGTTATTTTTGTGACACATAAAGGGTGTGTTATTATTAGATTTCATTTACTACATACATTCTTGTCAGGCCATTTGGTGAGTAAGTACTAACTAATATGAAAATACATGCATGTTGAAATAAGGATGTAGAAATAATTTACTCCAACAAACAAGAGACATGGGAAGCAACTGAGAAACGTGATTGGAAACAGCATGACCAGGGCACCAAGCGTGGAGATCCGGGTTAGAATTGGTCTTCAGCAACCCATGCTTGTCGTCAGAGGCAACTAGCGTGAAGATCCGGGTTAGAATTGATCTTCAGCAAGACGTGCTTGTCATCAGAGGCAACTAGCGTGAAGATCCGGGTTAGAATTGGTCTTCAGCAAGACATGCTTGTAGTCAGAGGCAACTAGCGTGAAGACCCGGGTTAGAATTGATCTTCAGCAAGACATGCTTGTCATCAGAGGCAACTAGCGTGAAGTTCCGGGTTAGAATTGGTCTTCAGCAGGACATGCTTGTTGTCATCAGAGGCAACTAGCGTGGTCGGGTGGTCAGGTTCGCTGACTTTGTTGTTGCTTGTCATCGTATCGCAACTGCGTAGATCGATGCCCATGATGTCAATCCCCGGATTGTGTGGTTCAGACTAGATTACTTACAGAACGTGATTTAGCAAACAAACGATCAAAACATAGAAGGACCGCACCCCTGGCCTTGTGGATAGAGCGTCTGTATGGATAGCAAGAGGTCGATGTTCGATCCCCGGGTGTCGATATGCCAAGGGATGTTATCACCCTGCCTTACCCTCGGGATAGAACAACTAGCCCCAGAGCGAGAAAGTGTTGGAGTGTTCTATGTTAAATCCATATCTGGTTTCTACTCGAATCCTATAATTTATTTCACATCTAAAACATCTCTTTGAAAACACACCAACAGTTAGTCTGCCTCACAGTCCCTGAACCATATTATTTCCCATACTACCTAGCCCTCCCTGCAATGCTAAAGCCCTAAATGAAGCAAGTCTAGATTTCCTCAGCTGAATCTCCCATCTCACTGGGTCTCCATTTCAATCTAAATGGGTATATTTATTACTATACACACTATATATATTCAGAGACTTAAGCGTTAGTCTAGCCAAGTGTCGACGACGGTAGTTTCAACAGATCCTGTGTGCTTTGGAAGAATATACAACCGCTGCATAGGGTGGTGGCGAACTGTCTGTCTGGTGTACATGATTGTGTTCATATTACACAGCCTATATATATACTGGGGTACAATTCAATTTTCAACTAACAAGAGGAAAGGCCCCTACGTGGCCAGAGCGCGACTGATTTCCACAGTCGACCTCACGGTATCGAAGTTGACCAAGTTTCTATGGTGCGTTATGTGACTGTCAGATATATACTACTCACACTTTGCTAAGGATCACAAAAAATCGCAACTTTACTTAAGCGTAGATTTATAATTTGAAATTGTATCCATTTAAAACTGGATAAATAATGATATGGTAACACATCTTTAGGAAAACAGCCACTTTAAGCTAATGATATATCAGTAACCATAATAATGGGTTTCATGGCACCAATCAACCATTTTGCAAATCATGGCACGGGTCATTGATAAGTACACAAAAACCTGTCAATAGCAGGTATGGGATCCACAAGATGAAATGACATACTGAAAACTTGCTTAATCCATGCTTACAATAGGCTTAGATAATTATTTAAACCAAATTTTACCCCACATCATAGTTTTCTGTTGAATCAATAATTTGATCCTTAGCAAAGTGTGAATAGCATATATAGTCAATAGAGTATCACGTTCAGTGGGCTTAACGGAACGTAAATACATAGATTCAGGTTAATGTGTACATGGACAGCTCACTCTATATTTAGCAGTAAAGAAAGTAAACTATGGCCAGGATTATGTTGAGAAACTTCCTTCAAGACCTAAACCTATAGTGGTAAGTTTGCGAAGCTTGTGTCTGTTTGTTAAGAGGAGCCTGTGAAAAGGCGGGGTTTAGGTTGCTTCAAGCAATATTCCAGCAATGTCCCGGCGGTCACACACAAAATGGGCTTCATGCAGTGCAACCACGTGGGGATTTGAACATAAAGGGTCAGCGTGATGAATGAACGCTTTGCCCCATGGAACTAACTAACTAACTAACTAACTAACTAAATAACTAACTAACTAGGGCGTGATTTGTTTAATGTACAGCGAGAACTCATAGGATGTAACCAAGGGAAAATATTGTCCCCGAGGTTAACCTCGGTTATATATACTGCCCTGGGTTATAGCGTTAAAGACTTACATAGCACTCAGTGATTCGTTAAAGATATAGCATTCACTGTGATTAGGTGAGTGAGTGAGTAAGTATGGTTTTACGCTGCTTTTAGCAATATTTCAGCAATATCCGGCGGGGGGACACCAGAAATGGACTTCACGCATTTCTCCCATGTGGTGAATCGAACCCGGGTCTTCGTCGTGACGAGAGAACGCTTACACCACCAGGCTACCCCAACGCCTCGGCAGTGATTGGGGAGAGGGCCCAGGTAGCATCTTGCGGAGTTAAATAGCCGATAAATTCAGGGGGAGTCGGGTAGCGTAGTGTTTAAGGCATTGGTTCGCTCACGCATTTTCCCCTGAACAAAATACATTTGTGAAGCCCGGTTCAAATTCCAGTTGTCCCTCGCGGTTATATGGATAAAATACTGTCAACAACGGCATTAAACTATACTCACTCACTTACACACCCACCCACCTCTTAACATATCGATCCACAGTGGTCTCATGCTGATCCGCATGTGATTTCTTGAAGACGTGACGTACGCATGTTTATAAACGTGACAAAGTATCCCGTTGAAAAGCTGGAAAATACATTACGATTGTGTTACAGATGTTACAGAAGTTTCACAATTAGTACACCCCGGCCATGGCTATATTCACAAAGACAAATAGTCATATTGAGTGTATGTGAGATATTTACATGACAAAAAAGTGATAAAGCTGCGTAAAGAGCAAAGAAATCCTCGTTCGAAACACATTATGGCAGTGAGTGATCGTTTTGCTACGACAATGTGTTACAATAGCACGAGGCTCCTGTCTGTCCACGTGTAGCAGGGATCACACGCCAGGAAGCCTGTAACAACTAACTGTTTGGTAAAGACATCAATACACGACATGTACATCAATTTGTTCTTCAGGTAAAGAAACGGAGAAACATCCGATGTCTGACGAGGCAACATGTTAAGGATGTTGCTGTTATTACGGCGTCTGTGAGATAATTATCATCACATTAATCACAATCATCAGTTTTTATCATCATCATCATCATCATCATCACCACCACCACCACCACCACCATCATCATCACCCCCATCATCATCACCACCACCACCATCATCATCATCACCATCACCATCAACATCATCATCATCATCATCATCATCATCATCATCATCACCACCACCATAGAATATCATTCTATGATATTGATTCTGATGATTATATGTACAAAATGTGTGAAGCCCATTTCTGGTGTCCACCGCCGTGACATTGCTGGAAAATTGCTAAAAGCAGCGTAAAACCATACTCACTCACCGATGATTATCACATATTAAATGGACATAAATACATTAAGTTAGTTGTTTTCATAATGATCATCAGCAGCAGCAGCATTCTATGATGCTGATTCTCATCAATATCAATACAATTTATTAAAGGACACCATCATCATCATCATCGTCGTCGTCGTCGTCTTGGCTAATCATTATCGGTGTTGTCACGGACGGTGTCGTCATGATCCTTAATTCCACGAAGGGGCGGTGGGGTGGCCTAGTGGTTAAAGTGTTCAGTCGTCACGCCGAAGACCCAGGTCCAATTCCCAACATGGGTACAATGTGTGAAGCCAATTTCTGGTGTCCCCCCGCCGTGATATTGCTGGACTATTGCTAAAAGCGGCGTAAAACTATACTCAGTCAGTCAGTCTGAAAACTCTGGGAAACACTGAGGTTTGTACTGTCCGAACATTTCCGTATTCACCTGTTCCTGACAGGATACACGTCACGTGGAGAAAGGTCATGGCTAGCACTAGCGTAACAAATCGATTATACAAAACAAACGCTGAAATGTCAGCTACTCTCAAGACACGATGTAAAATGAGCTTAGAGAGTTTACCTTCAAATGTCCATGTGTTATTATGTCTGAGACGCCTTGACATTCTCTATATATCTTAAACATCACACAATTTGTGAATCATCCCTACACGTGTCTGATACCACAAGCATCAAATATTGGTTAAGAAAACAAATGTATGGTTCTGGTTGAGCAAATGAGTGACTAAGTAAGTGAGTGAGTTGATGAGAGAGTGAGTTGATGACAGAGTGTGTTGATGAGAGAGTGAGTTCAGTCAATCCATCTCGTGTTGCAGTTCGGGTTATCAGGGTCTGAATGATCTCAAGTGTCGCCTCAGTCAAAATGAGCTGCAGTTCGGGTTATCAGGATCTGAATGATGCCCAGTTTCACGTCAGTCAAAATCAGCTGCAGTTCGGGTTATCAGGATCTGAATGATCTCAAGTTTCGCCTCAGTCAAAATCAGCTGCAGTTCGGGTTTCGCCTCAGTCAAAATCAGCTGCAGTTCTGAATGATCTGAAGTTTCGCCTCAGTCAAAATCTCTGAAGTTTCAGCTGCAGTTCTCAGGATCTGAAATGATCTCAAGCTGCCTCAGTCAAAATCAGCTGCAGTTCGGGTTATCAGGATCTGAATGATCTCAAGTTTCGCCTCAGTCAAAATCAGCTGCAGTTCGGGTTATCAGGATCTGAATGATCTCAAGTTTCGCCTCAGTCAAAATCAGCTGCAGTTCGGGTTATCAGGATCTGAATGATCTCAAGTTTCGCCTCAGTCAAAATCAGCTGCAGTTCGGGTTATCAGGATCTGAATGATGCCCAGTTTCACGTCAGTCAAAATCAGCTGCAGTTCGGGTTATCAGGATCTGAATGATGCCCAGTTTCACGTCAGTCAAAATCAGCTGCAGTTCGGGTTATCAGGATCTGAATGATCTCAAGTTTCGCCTCAGTCAAAATCAGCTGCAGTTCGGGTTATCAGGATCTGAATGATTTCTCCTCAAGTTTCGCCTCAGTCAAAATCAGCTGCAGTTCGGGTTATCAGGATCTGAATGATCTCAAGTTTCGCCTCAGTCAAAATGAGTCAAAGTCAGCTGCAGTTTCGGTCAAAATCAGCTGCAGTATCAGGATCTGAATGATGTCACCTCAGTTTCACAGTCAGTCAAATCAGCTGCAGTTCACCTTATCAGGATCTGAATGATCTGAATGTTTCACGTCAGTCAAAATCAGCTGCAGTTCGGGTTATCAGGATCTGAATGAT
Source organism: Haliotis rubra (assembly GCF_003918875.1). Taxonomy (NCBI): domain Eukaryota; kingdom Metazoa; phylum Mollusca; class Gastropoda; order Lepetellida; family Haliotidae; genus Haliotis; species Haliotis rubra. The sequence continues at coordinate 141,175 of NW_025767662.1, read as the reverse complement.
CTCAAGTTTCGCCTCAGTCAAAATGAGCTGCAGTTCGGGTTATCAGGATCTGAATGATCTCAAGTTTCGCCTCAGTCAAAATCAGCTGCAGTTCGGGTTATCAGGATCTGAATGATCTCAAGTTTCGCTTCAGTCAAAATGAGCTGCAGTTCGGGTTGTCAGGATCTGAATGATCTCAAGTTTCGCCTCAGTCAAAATCAGTTGCAGCAGTGGTTATCAGTACACAACCAGCTCAACGTAAACCTAACCTTGGCCAGGTGTTTTTTTCCATATCATAATGCCAATACAGAATACGGAGATGATCTGACTTCTACTGGTCACAGTTTGCCTAATACATGTATATGGAACGTGAGATGTTACTTTTATCTTAATCATTTTACATCTTTAATTCTCAGAGGCTATTTGGTCAATCATATTTACATAGAAAACAATACAAAAAACAAAAAACAATGCAAAATAATTAGGAGTGAGTGAGTGAGTTTAGTTTTACGCCGCTTTTAGCAATATTCCAGCAATATCACGGTGGGGAACACCAGAAATGGCTTCACACATTGTACCCATTTGGGGAATCGAACCCGGGTCTTCAGTGTGACGAGGTAACGCTTTAACCACTAGGCTACCCTACTGCCCCCAAACTATGAGGGACATGTGCATGTGCAGGTGTGTTGATTATCGACCCAAGTTTATTGATCTTTATGATATTTCCTCTAATACTGACTTATATCAAGTGAAACACGTCGATGCCGCTGTCTCCAATCAGTCTCCGTAAGGATTACTGTCAATACTTCGTCAGCTTCTCATAATAGTTTCACACATTGTAGTCATGTGGGGAATCGAACCCGAATGTTTTTACCACTAGGCTACCCCACCGCCCCTCTCATTATAGTGGGTACAATGTGTGAAGCCCATTTCTGGTGTCCCCCGTCGTGATATTGCTGGAATATTCCTGAAAGCGGCGTAAAACCATACTCACTCGCTCACTCACTCACTCACTCACTCACTCACTCACTCTTATTATAGCAATAGGTAATATATTGGAGTAAACATCTAGGTACATTCTTAATTCTTATCACTGACGGACACAAAGCTGTACCAGCAGCACCGACATTGGTTAGACATTTACCGTTGTGGAGGGAAAACTATGGAATCCTGTAAGGGACATCGTCGCGTTGCCGCATTGTCGCGGGTCGCGTTTTAGTCAATTTTTAGGCTTTTTTTACACATCTTAGATAGGGCGACAATGCCACAACGCGACATATTTTGCCTTCGAAAATTGTCGCTATGTTGCATTGTCGCCCTTTGGAGTTAGAAAAATTTATTCAAAACGCGACATCATTTTGCTGGGCGAAATGTCGCGTTGGATTGGCGCTTTGGTTTACAACGCGACAACGCGACAACGCGACAATGTCCCTTACAGTATTCCATAGAAAACAGTGCATTGTAGTGTGTCATTTTTACCCAGCTCGCAGCAAATTGTGAGCTTCCATGTCAAGGTCTGTAGACGGTCCCCAGTCGTTTGACTGCCCTATATGAGGAAAACCGCGGAGCTTATTTACTCAGCGGGGAGATAAGATACCATTGCATTTGTATCAGGTTCAGAATTAATGAAAATTAGGTCAGATATTTTTTAACAGACTTTGCGCCATGCCGCACGTAATGTTAGTTGTGCTGGCCGGGAGGTGGTTGTAGTGCGATACCTGTTGTTCCGGTTGTGATGAACGATATATGGATCCAGGACACTTGCAAGCGCTGCAGGGGAAGTAGGGTGACCATGCTGATAACAAACATGATATATGTTAAATGGGATCGTTATGCGGATAATAATAGTTTTAGATGAATTTTTTTTAAACATACTGGGCTGTGGGATAGCCTAGTGGTTAAAGCCTTGGCTCGTAACGCCGAAGACCCGGGTTCGATTCCCCACATGGGTACAATGTGTGAAGCCCATTTCTGGTGTCCCCTGCGGTGATATTGCGGGAATATTGCTAAAAGCGGCGTAAAACCATACTCACTCACTCACTTATTTTGAAACATATCCAGCTGGAATTTCAAGAGGGAATTTGATAAACGTCGCTGTCTGCAATTTGTACGCTCTACCATGATTGATATTACGAGTCAAATCATTTTTATATTTTGTGTGATATTTGTTGATGGGTGGAACGGCTATCGCGTGTATTAAAAGGCTGCGGGGAGATTATTTTCCGAAGGTATTGAATCCAAGTTGAGAAGTGAGTTAATATCTTTTTCTGCCGTGTTCACAGGGAAGCACCAGAAATGGACTTCATTTGTATACCAATTTGGTAAAACGAACTCAAACCTGAAACAATCGGCGTGACGAGCGAATGAATTAACCACTATATAGACTATTCCGCCCCACGCGTATTAAAGCATCACAACCCTTCGAAGGCAGACTGAAATGTGCATGTGTACAATTCGTTACAATTGAGTTAAATGCCTAGTATTACGTCAATATCAGTCTGTGTCATCTCAAATTTGGAGCCCGGTTTTAATTACAGGATTCTAAAATAGTCATCGAATCAAATAACTTTTTCGGGCGACAGAAATTCTATGTTTGTTTGAACATATTTTATTCAGTGTTGAAATGGATTGGGCACAAGTTATGTAACTTATTACCGCCCGCTCCCATCAGAAACATGAACAATAATGAACAATAATGGTTGGACGTAATGGATGGACATAAAAATATTGAGACATATTAGAGATTAATTGAAGCGCTTACTTCGTACAATGTAATTCTATGCTGGAGTTAGTGATGTTAAGTCAGTGAGTGAGTATGGGTTTACGCCGCTTTTAGCAATATTTCAGTAACATCACGGCGGGGGACACCAGAAATGGGCTTCACACATTGCACCCATGTGGGGAATCGAACCCGGGTCTTCGGCGTGACGAGCCAACGCTTTAACCACTATGCGGGTACCAGTGATGCTAAGGAAGATAGGGGCAGCGACGTCACTTCCGATCGAAGCTGTGATGGGTCGACGGTATCTACAAACAGAATGGCGATTCACTCCACTAGAGAATACCAGTTAAATTACATTTGTGACGTCATTCCATTGTCTGTTCGCTCCATTAATTTTCAGGAATGGAGCGATGTGTACCAGTTTCAAAATAAAACCTTCATTTTGTCATTTTGACATTTATTTTTGATAACAGAAATATTCCCAATACTTTGAATGTAATTTAAGTAGGGTAATATCCTCGTAACTCTCCATTCCTTAAAAATAATGTGCCTCGGCCCCTCCGGGGCCTCGGCTCCATTATTTTAAAGGAATGGAGAGTTACTCGGACATTACCCTCTACATAATGCAGTGTTACATGATTATTCCCCGTGATACACATAAAATACACGAGAAAGATACATGCTCATCTCGCGAACTTAGGTCCAGGTATAGGCGAGGTGAGCTAAACTGCAACCTTTACCTGCCAATATCGATATCTGTTTATTCTTAACGAGGTCTCTGCAGCTAGGCTGGTTTATATGTAAGACAAATCTAGCAATATCATGGTGTCGAAATGACAGACTGGACTTTAATGAGATTGTAAATCTATATATTGGCATTTATACCTGATTGTTAGGATTGTCGCTTAAATGACACTGCAGCAACTCTTAATGTTTCAAATGAAACCGAGAGACGTTCTTAATTCTCAATGTCCAAAGGGGCCGGTGGGGTAGCCCAGTGGTTAAAGCGTTCGCTCGTCACGACGAAGGCCCGGGTTCGATACCCGACATGGGTACAATGTGTGAAGCCCATTTCTGGTGTCCCCAGTCGTGATATTGCTGGAATATTGCTAAACTCGGCGTAATACCCCACTCAATGTCATTGTATAACGAATAATATTCACCTGTTTCAGTGCTAAAATGAATTAATGAAGTCTAAGGCATTATTTTTTGTGTGTACACATGCGTGCTGTCTTGTTTTTCACCTAATTTGAATTAATTGAGTTCGTTGGGGAATCATCTCTCGTGTATACAATAAACAAGAAACTGTTTAAAGGGGGGTAACTCTGGTAACGTTCTATATGAGGAGAGCAGTTAAAAATGACGAACAGATAAATATGTGTTCGATCCTCTCACTTGCAAAAGAACGCATTCGATAGTATTGTTTTAGCCAACAACTGCGTGAAGTATGGGTTTTTGAAACTTTGACCTCTTTGTGTGAGAGTTCGCTGTCTTGAAATGCTGTATCTGTGTGTTTGGCGAAACAGTCCGATCCGGGTGGTAGTGGTGGCGGTGTTAGCGTTATATAGTTTTGCGGCGACTTGGGCCAATAAGAGGCCTATTTGCCCCCGGCACATTGACTTGACTTAACATGAATCACACGGTAGTGTATCGCCAAAAAGAGTCGTTTAGATGGCATAAAATATATGTCAGAATTATTAATATTAATTTGGATAGATATTATAATGCATAATTTTTTGGTGGGAAATAGAAAAGACATAAGAATAACCTATGCTTCATATTAGTGATTAAAACCTTAAGTATACACTTCCATTTCTGAAACATGAAATACTCATTCAATAAAGAAGTAGTAGATCAACATGACAAAGGCCCGATGCGGACATGCCATGTGGAGTTACCTCCCTTTATCTATCTTCGTTTATCGCTCTAAAGACAAGTGGCGAGTGACGCGTATTGTATTAACACAAGGGCACTAACTCTGTCATTGGCTAATTATCAGCTCAGATGCCTAGGGATATATAACTACATCCATAAGTGTAAAACATGTTTTATTCCACTAACATCTTGTCAGAAAGTGAAACAGCTGGGCAATATACCTGCACTGAACGCCTGTCGTTTGGAACGGGCCGTTGATCCTGGTTTCACGAATTTATCATCTAGAGAACTGTCCTGAAAAGGCCTTGGTCTGCTAACGAGTACCGACCGACTGGAGTATATTTAACAAGGCGGCTCAGACCCGTGAAGATCCGGGGTAGAATTGGTCTTCAGCAACCCATGCTTGTCGTAAGAGGCGACTAACGGGGTCGGGTGGTCAGGCTCGCTGGCTTGGTTGACACATGTCATGGTATCCCAATCGCGCAGATCGATGCTCATACTGTTAATCACAGGATTGTCTGATGAAGACTTGATTATTTACATGCCGCCGCTATATAGCTGGAATATTGCTGAGTGCGGCGTAAAACTAAATTCACTCACACTCACAAGACGGCTCAACATTAGAGCCCGGAGAGCGGAAGGTCGCGGGTTCGATCCCCGACCGCGTCATACCAAAAGACGATAAAATGTGGTACTTGTTGGTCCCTGCCTGGCGCTCGGCATTAACGGGTACAACAAGGACTGGTCGGCTCGGAGTCAGCTATAAGTCTGGGCTACATACACATACATCCGCATGCACGTCGTCATATGAGCGAAATATTCTCAAGCACGACGTAAAAACCAATTTCACCTCACCTCACCTCAACATTAGAATCAGGTAAACGTCCACAGTAACTCTGCCTGTCCATGAGGGCATCATTTCTATTTTCTGTTTCTCATCGCCAAACCGACCCTAATTTTATTGCCGCCCCCCAAAAAAAACCCACAACAACAACAAACAAAACAACAACAAACAAACAAACAAAAAAACAAACCAAACCAAAACAACAACAAACAAAAACAACCCAAGGAACAACAAGAAACAACAACACAAAAACAACAAACAAACAAACACACAAAAAAACAAAACAAACAAACAAACAGACACTCCGCCGACTCGAACCTAGGACGTACCGACTCGTCGTAAAAAATGGTATCACACACAAAACAAATCAGACAAATGTCCCTTGACAACAGACCGGCCATGGTAACGAAAACAATTGTTTATCTTTATTTCAGTCGAAAACGAAAACAATTGTTGAGCTTTATTTCAGTCACTGCCACAAGTTTGAAGTCCAGAGAACGCGAGAAATTGTAATAAGAATTACAAAAAATAGAATCAAGAACTCTATTCAGATAATTAAGTTTTTCCCCCGACCGACCGACCGACCCATGTTCAGAATTTGGTGGCTACGTGAAACACACAACAAAACAAAATGATGCCCTGAGTGGTATTCCTTGTTTGTAATGCGGAGAAGCTTACATCTATCTCAGCCTATACTTATACAAATGTAACGTCACAGGGCCCGTTTTAAAGATCTGAGTTCTACTTGGCATTGGAAACTTTTGTCATTTATAGCCCTGCCCAGGAAGAAGTTATACATACCACCTTTAACAACAGGACATTCCTAACAGGGCCGGAAACACATCCATCTCTAATGGATAAGAATTCGTTCTTATACTTTACATACAATTTTTGCAGCGCAGACGTATACAGGAACCAGTCTATATTAGGAAGACTTCACTGCTGTACGTTGTACTTTTGTTTTGCGATCAGTAGGGAGCGGATTATTGCTGTGCGGACTTTGAGGTGAAATGTATCCAAACTATGAGCGCGTCATTTAAGCAACCATTTTGACCTTATTCATTTGGATATAAACATAATAAACAGGCATAGTGATATTCATAACTACTGCCCTCAAAAATGATAATGACAATAAAATATATAAGCAAACTTATATCAGTAATGACCTCCAACAACCTTTTAGACAAAAGTTCCAATTTTTTTTATTACGAAACTCGTGTAGGCCATCAGACCATGACAGCAATACAAAAAGCAATTGTCAAGACGTGTTAGGAATGCTCATATAAAGATGATTTGATATATTCATGTTTAAGTTGTTTTAACTATCAATACATAGTAAAGATACTTTTCTTAGCAGCATGGTTTTATAGATGGACATAGATAGGTTTCTTAATAATGCACAATTAGAAGTTGAGTGAGTGAGTGTGGTTCTACGCCGCATTTAGCAATATTCCAGTAATATCACGGCGGGGGAACATCAGAAATGGGCTTCACACATTGTACCCATGTAGGGAATTGGACCCAGGTCTTCGGCGTGACGAACGGGCGCTCTAACCACAAGGCTACCCACTGCCCCTAGACGTTGACATTAAGATATTGAACTTAGACCTGGTTGGAAATGTATAACATTTACAAGGTTCATGTTGTTGCCTTAGATCCCATATGATTGACAGACCAGAAGAAAATGGAACTGTTACTCGTCCTCCACATAGCCAATCTTACACATGTTACATAACCTAGCATTTTAATTGGTATTGGAATACCGTCCAGTTTCAGTCTAGTGAGTGAGTGAGTTTAGTTTTACGCCGTACTCAGCAATATTCCAGCTATATGGCGGCGGTCTGGAAATAATCGAGTCTGGACCAGGCAATGCAGTGATCAACAGCATGAGCGTCGATTTGCGCAATTGGGAACCGATGACATGTGTCAACTAAGTCAGCGAGCCTGACCACCCGATCCTGTTAGTCGCCTCTTACGACAAGCATAGTCGCCTTTTGTGGCAAGCATAGGTTGCTGAAGACCTATTCTACCCCGGATCTTCACGGGTCCAGTTTCAGTACAGAGCTGATGAGGATACACCTGAACTGAGCTAATGCATATCAATATACACTCAATATATGACTCCTTTGAAAGGGAAGTTTTAAAACAAGAATAAACGAAAGTTTTACTACCATTTTGAAGTGAACCTCGCCAGTCTTGCTCATTTATAAATTTCAAGCGGGAAATAAATTTAGACAAAAAAGAAACTGGATTAATGACGATTTGTTGTTCCTAGATATACCCAAAACCTAAACTGAAGAACAAATGCTTACATTTAGTAGCCCATTTATCCTTTCCGGCATTAGAAACTTGTTCCAACATATCGTAACATTTTTTAGGATTGCGATAGCTAAGCATAGGCAATAATTTTCACCAAAAGTGAATTACTCTTTCATACAGCAGAATATACAAAGGGAAACCACCACATTCGCCCAAATATTAGTTGTTGATGATTTTACACCAAATAACTTTTTACATGCCAACGTATGGACAGACTCATCAAAAATATTTTTTGGTGAAAACCCCATACCTCTGCACCATAAAGATGAATAGGAGCTTTTTTCATGTCGAAAATTCTAAAGAATAAATCGAAAGCTACCCCTTTTTTTAAACAGAACCTTTTTACCTTGAATTGAAGCGTTCATAAAATGACTAGACCAAGACAAACTTCTAGTAAATGTGTTACCGAGATACTTATAGGACTTAACGCAATCTAACCTCTTTCCATTATTGAACCACCTTTGCTTTTAATGACGACGACTTTCGTTTTATCCAAATTAACATCAAGACCATATTCAACACAAAATCTTTCCAACACATCAATACGCCTCTGAAGCCCTATAACAGTGTCTGAGAGCAATATAATATATCATCTGCGAAAAGCAACAAAAGTAATTGTGTAATATCGGGATCAAGTTGTATACCTAGACCCGATTTCTGCTCTATCTCAATAGCTAACTCATTAATGAAAATAGAAGCGGACTAAGGACGCAACCTTGACACACACAGACAGAGCAAGGAAAACCTTCTGACAAGGAATTCTTATGCTTGACACAAGCTTTAACGGACTTATATATATTGACTGTACCGACCTGATCATTTTAGCGGAAATACCCTTAATTCTCTTTCAAAACTGACCATAACATCATATACCTAACGCCAGTGTATGAAATAAAAACATTATATGAAAGAAATTAGGCCCGTCCGACCGTCCGAGACGGGCTAGATTTCTGCCGGACGGTCTAATTTTACAGCTAGCCAGCCCGATGGACGGGTGAAAAATATATTCAGATAATGTGTCCACTGGCACTGTCTATTTAGTATTTAAGAAGGACTGGTTAAATCTCTTCTGGGCTGGTAAGTTTTTGAAGTTACCAGCCCAGATGTCTGGCTGGGTTTTTGGCTTATTTCATACACTGCTAACGCTATCGAATGCTTTAGCAAAGTCAACAAAAAGACTATGTATCTTAATTCTACTCTTTCCGAGATACCGGATAACTGACGGGAGAACAAACATGTTATCAATAGTCGAATATTCGTGCCGAAAACCAGCATGTGACTCGACGACTTTACCGTATACATCACACCAATAGGTTAATGATATTAGAAATGTATAATTTATCCATGACACTCAATGGAGCTATGGGGGCGGTGGGGTAACCTAATGGTTAAAGCGTTCGCTCGTCACGCCGAAGACCCGGGTTCGAATCCCCACATGGGTACAATGTGTGAAGCCCATTTCTGGTGTCCCCCGCCGTGATGTTGCTGGAATATTGCTAAAAGCGGCGTAAAACCAAACTCAGTCAGTCAGTCAATAGAGCTATACCTCTATAATTGGATGGATAATGAATACTGCCACTTTTATGTAAAGGAACAATAACACCAACAGACCAGGCTTCAGGGAAATATGCATGATCAAACATTTATTGAAAAGATTGGTAAAGTAAGGTACTAAAATATCAGAAAAATATTTGAAAAAGTCAGCAATTAATATACCATCTCCAGAGGACGTTTAATCCTTTAATAACATTTAAAAGTTCATCTTGTGTGATTGGTGAGTCTGATATGAAACGTGGCACGTGCTTATTTGGATTGTCATGTGTATCACGTGACACGAGCAGTTCTTTGAAGTGATAAGTCCATTGTTCCATAGAAATATCAGGCACATTGTTAGAATTAGTATTAGATAGCCCTCTGAGAGTTGGCCAAAAGGTCTTATTTTCTAGGGCACATGATGCAATGTTATCACTGAAAGTTTCAAAATAATTCCTTTTCTTTGGCACGTAATAGACTCATGCATCTATTCCTAAATTCACATCACTTTTACATTGACGGCATACTCTACGTAGGTGTTTCCTCTCGGTTCTGCAGTAACGGCACACCGAGTCGAACTACGGTTCAGAGTGAGTTTTGCGGGACCTCTTGTTGCGCTTCATGTCCTCGTACAGCGATCAGATATTCAACAACATCCGGTGATAGTAACTTGTCTCTGAACGTGGATAGCTTGTAAATGTCCCATACGAAACGTTAGCTCTCACGTTCTGCATGTTCTGCATCATCCGTTTCGGCGACGCGGGCCTGGTCACGTGATTGCAATGTACATCTTTACGGGAGATGTGATGATTCTGCCCTCGATAGCATGTCAAAACTTTGACACCGGTTGAAGAGGCTGTTTGACACAATAATGTAGTCAATAACACTTGACCCATTGTGGCTGATGAAAGTGAAATCGCCATGGCCACGATCAGATCCACAACGTCCATTTAGAATGGACATATCCAATGCCGCACTCATACAACATGATCATGTGACACTCTGTTTATGTTTATAGTATCTGAGTGAGTGAGTAAGTTAAGATTTTAAGTCACATCGGCACTATTTCAGCCATAAATCAAGTTACAGATTTATGATACTAGTAATTAAAAGTAAATCAGATTATCACATATATAAATTTAAAACTAGTTATTAATCTAAGACAGTTTAGCTATTGAAGACGATACAATAAAAAAGCAGGCTGTAGATCGCCAGCAACTGAAGATCACCACACTTGTGACCATGGGGACCTACCTTTGCTTCCTGCATGCACCCTAGCTGGATTTACACCATCCCTTTAGCTGCTGGCGATTGTAGGGAAATTTAGTCATATTATTAATTTAAAATACCACTTTTGAAAAGCCTAATAAGTCATGTTATCTGAGAGAGTTGACAGTACTTCTATGATTTCTGCGATGTCATCGTCGATGTGATTCGGAAGTGTTGATGTCCTGGCGTTGATGGAATTAAACGCGTAAAACCAAACTCACTCACTCCTGACTTCTCCTGACTTAAACTACTAACTTCATGCGTAAGGAAAGCAACTAAGTATTATTTGTAACCATGAATGGGTCATAATGCTATCTGACACGATATGGCTGAGATATTGCCGATGTGACGTTAAATATTAACTCACTCACTCATAATGCTATCATGGGTATTGCATTTGACCTCATGTCAACTGCTTGTTATCAAACAACCACTCTGCAGGAAACCATGAAACAATCAATACTCACTGGTCTGTGTTATATACAGATGTACGAATACTTGACCCAGTCTCAGATCTCCAAGACGGATGTTCCGTTAGTAAAATTATTCAGCTTAGAGAATAAATAGACTAAGTATTATGATACAGTAAGCGAAGTGACATGCGTTATTCACTGTTTGGATTCGGGGCGGTGGG